>NW_027305754.1:0-63934 GCF_039555335.1 Amphiura filiformis | reverse complement strand
ATTATAAACAGAATGTTATTTTTGGGTTGAAAAAATATTTTGCGAAAATGTTTGCCCAAAATATTTTCAATAACGTTTTAAAAACGTTTTCATGATCTTTATATAACCCGACATTTAAATGTTATTAAAAGGTTTTGAAAAAAATATTTTAAGAACATTTCTGTGTTTGTTGGGTTAAAATATTTTAACATAATGTTATTTAAGTATTGACACAATATTTGGCAAAAATGTTTGCAAAAATTATTTAAAAATAATATTTTTGAAAACATTTAAAAATATTGTTGTAGTGTGTTTTCATACAAAACGTTTTACAACGTTATCATGATCTTTATATAACCCGACATTTTAATGTTATTAAAACGTTTTTACCTAAACCCAAAGCCAAAATATAACTTATTTAAAACGTTTTTAAAACGTTTTTGTGTTTGCTGGGTTGTTTGTTAGATAAAAATAATGCTGAAGCAAATTCCTTATTTTGTTACTGTCAGTATGATCAGTCAAACAAAGTACCTACATTAAAGGAGTATTTTGTGATACTCTTTTTATGACATTTTTCAGTAGATATCCACGAAAAAAGGCCTATTCCTAAAATGACAGTTGATTCCGATTTGTGTTTGCGAGTTTGCACGATTATGTGTATAACACTGCTCCCCGGGCACTGCTCCTTTTCTTCATGCCCCTTAGTGTTTCCCTTTATTAACCACTGTGTTGTAATTTCGTTCTAGTTTACTGTGAGTTTACCAGAGTGTAATATAAATTTAAAGATATTTTTGCTAAACGAATTAATCTGCAAAAAAAAAAAAATGTGTACATAAACATATTCCCAGAGATTGTCAGTGGTACAAAAATCTAAACTTTTTTGAGAAAAATGAGGAATGAGGCTGTGGATCAAGAAATGCCCCTTTAAATAAACATAACATAAATATATCTAAAAATAACAAAATTGCATGAAGTATGTTTTTGTTTGTGGTCGTCTCAATATTTTCGATCTGTTGTCTAACTCAGCAACCAAAACAAACTTATTTCAGCTTAATTGCTCAGTTGCCCTGAATACACGTATCAAAATGATTTGTACCCATCAATATTTTTATATTGATATTAAATGGACGAGTCTGACGCATCAAATTTCAACAAAGGATCCAAATTATTTCTAGATTCATACAAGTCATAAACTATACAATCTGGACATTTCAAGTCCAAGCGTATCCTATGTTGTATTTAAAATTCATGGCTTCCAATCATTTTGATACAGGCTATATTGATGGTTATTAACTATTTTGAAGTTTATCATTAACTAGTATATGCTCGTGCCACTGACACTGTCGTACTCTTTACCTTGTAATCACGAATATTCATATCGTACTTCATCTTATAGTCATCCGGCTTGGTCCCCATCGGAACAGGGGAGCTCAGCTCAAACATGTGAATGAACCGACAATAACAGGCAAAAACGCGATTTTTTTCACCGACGAGTTTTCAACTTCCAAGCATGACACGTCAGTAACACCCCTCCCTCTTCTTTAGTAGCTTCTGAGCTCTTCTGTCAGTGCCGCATGTACCTGCCCAAATTGTGCGCGAAAAGGTGCGCTCATTCATGCTTTATGAGCTAAAAGCTAAGATTAATTTGATCTGGCATTTGGCTATTCCAGAAAATAAATACACCCATGAGAGGAGTAACTTTTCAATAAAAGAATAATTGTCTGGATTTCCAAGTTCGATTTCTGGAAACGAGTGGAATTCCAGTTGCCAATGTTACTTGAAAAAGCTTGGAAAAGTAATTAAATGCATGAAAAATCAAAAATCAGCTCTCAAATTAAGGATATCTGATTTTGAAGTAGTACTATTTTCTGCCGGATCGATTTTCCAACAATCACGACTGGACAAAAATCCGGAAATCCAAACTTCCCTATAATGGGTGTGTATTAATTTCTGGAATAGCCCATTGGTCATATGGGTAGTATGCTTCGACTATATTTATAATGCGTATTTAAAATTTGTATGTGACCACCACCTCGCTGCCATCACTGCGTGTAGACAGTAAGTCTCGAAGTCTCTCTAAGTGATCTTCTTCATAGCGGGTGGTCTTCCTGTACATTTGAATGCAAACTTGGCAAAAGTTGGTAACAACACCAGACTGCTGTGCAGCAAAATTGTCTGTTTTGTTCAACTTTGTGATCATATTGTAAACGTTTTCGTCGATTAATATCTTTTCCGTCAGTAAATACTCTCAAAATTGGTTTTGATAACATATTACAAATTCCGAATTCCCCCAGTGTCGTAATTATGCTGATGATATATATCTAAAGAGTTCCTATCCTTTTCAATGGCATGAGGATTTGGTCACGCTTACTGGTCTTGGTATGTCGTGCCCATGGGTCTCGTTCATATTTATAAATACCCATTTATAAAATAGTCGAAGGTAGTTGCTTACATTATAACACATTTCTCACTCCACATTTGCGGAAAATTTACTGGATAAACATTTGCCTGGTGACTGAACCGATTTCCATATCGACAAAAATTAACAAATGCTTCATTATGATTGGTCTTTTTATACATATGCTTCGGCCAAGTCTCCACAAATTCCCTGTACCGCATCCACACAACTTCTTTGTTTGGAACATTGTGTCCTTTCAAGTCAAATCTTTCATCTTCTTTGTTATTGATCCGTATGGCAGACCATCCTGTTATTTCAAACAATGACGTCATTGTTATTTTTAGGTCTTCTCCTACACCCCAGTTTGATCTCGATTCCTCACCAAAGATCACCACGGTGTCACGTTCAAGTAGCAATCCCCAAAGTCGATAATCAAGTGGCCACAAACTACGACTCATTTCAATACGGTCACCGCAAGCTGGGGTTGGGGCTATTTGAGAACCAAAAGGCCATCCTGGATAGTACCATTCACTCACTACATCTGGAGATTAAACAAGTCAGAAGTTAAAAATTAATGGTTATTGACGCAATGGCAAACTTTGAAATACCGAATTTGGTGCAAGATGCACAAAATATTGGCTTTCCACTGATCAGGCCCTGATATCAAACATTTTATGGCGAATAAGTGGGGACGATGTGCGAATAAGGCCATGAGATGAGAAGATGAGGTTGTTGATTATCTTCTTCTTAGAAGATGAGGTTGTTGATTATCTTCTTCTTAGTAGCTTTAGCATGTTTAGTAGAGCTGCTTATGTTGGAAAAGTCATATTATGCTTTCCAATAACTCAAATCAGCGATCTCGATTGCAAAATTAAGTTATCGTTAACATTATAAAGGGAACTTACAATCTCCCGGAGGCACATCATGAGTTACAATCTCCCGGAGGCACATCATGAGTTACAATCTCCCGGAGGCACGTCATAAAGTTACAATCTCCGGAGGCACATCATAAAGTTACGATCTCCCGGAGGCACATCATAAAGTCTCCCGGAGGCACGTCATAAAGTTACAATCTCCCGGAGGCACATCATAAAGTTACAATCTCCCTGAGGCACATCATAAAGTTACAATCTCCCGGAGGCACGTCATAAAGTTACAATCTCCCAGGCACATCATAAAGTTACAATCTCCCGGAGGCACATCATAAAGTCTCCCGGAGGCACATCATAAAGTTACAATCTCCCGGAGGCACATCATAAAGTTACAATCTCGGAGGCACATCATAAAGTTACAATCTCTTGGAGGCACATAATAAAGTTACAATCTCCCGGAGGCACATCATAAAGTTATAATCTCGGAGGCACATCTTAAAGTTACGATCTCCCGGAGGCACATCGGTTACAATCTCCCGGAGGCACGTCATAAAGTTACAATCTCCCGGAGGCACATCATAAAGTTACAATCTCCCGGAGGCACATCATAAAGTTACAATCTCCCGGAGGCACATCGGTTACAATCTCCCGGAGGCACATCATGAGTTACAATCTCCCGGAGGCACATCATAAAGTTACAATCTCCCGGAGGCACATCATGAAGTTACAATCTCCCGGAGGCACGTCATAAAGTTACAATCTCCCGGAGGCACATCATAAAGTTACAATCTCCCGGAGGCACGTCATAAAGTTACAATCTCCCGGAGGCACGTCATAAAGTTACAATCTCCCGGAGGCACATCATGAGTTACAATCTCCCGGAGGCACATCATAAAGTTACAATCTCCCGGAGGCACGTCATAAAGTTACAATCTCCCGGAGGCACATCATAAAGTTACAATCTCCCGGAGGCACGTCATAAAGTTACAATCTCCCGGAGGCACGTCATAAAGTTACAATCTCCCGGAGGCACATCATAAAGTTACAATCTCCCGGAGGCACATCATAAAGTTACAATCTCCCGGAGGCACATCATAAAGTTACAATCTCCCGGAGGCACGTCATAAAGTTACAATCTCCCGGAGGCACATCATAAAGTTACAATCTCCCGGAGGCACATCATAAAGTTACAATCTCCCGGAGGCACGTCATAAAGTTACAATCTCCGGAGGCACATCATAAAGTTACAATCTCCCGGAGGCACATCATGAGTTACAATCTCCCGGAGGCACGTCATAAAGTTATAATCTCCCGGAGGCACATCATAAAGTTACAATCTACCGGAGGCACATCATAAAGGTATATGCAATCTCCCGGAGGCACGTCATAAAGTTACAACCCCCCCATAAAGTTACAATCTCCCGGAGGCACATCATAAATTTACAATCTCCTGGAGGCACATCATAAAGTTACAATCTCCCGGAGGCACATCATAAAGTTACAATCTCCCGGAGGCACATCATAAAGTTACAATCTCCCGGAGGCACGTCATAAAGTTACAATCTCCCGGAGGCACATCATAAAGTTACAATCTCCCTGAGGCACATCATAAAGTTGCAATCTCCTGAGGCACATCATAAAGTTACAATCTCCCGGAGGCACATCATGAGTTACAATCTCCCGGAGGCACATCATAAAGTTGCAATCTCCCGGAGGCACATCATAAAGTTGCAATCTCCCGGAGGCACATCATAAAGTTACAATCTCCCGGAGGCACATCATAAAGTTGCAATCTCCCGGAGGCACATCATAAAGTTACAATCTCCCGGAGGCACATCATGAGTTACAATCTCCCGGAGGCACATCATGAGTTGCAATCTCCCGGAGGCACATCATAAAGTTGCAATCTCCCGGAGGCACATCATAAAGTTACAATCTCCCGGAGGCACATCATAAAGTTACAATCTCCCGGAGGCACATCATAAAGTTACAATCTCCCGGAGGCACATCATAAAGTTACAATCTCCCGGAGACACATCATAAAGTTACAATCTCCCGGAGGCACATCATAAAGTTACTATCTCCCGGAGGCACATCATCAAGTTACAATCTCCCGGAGGCACATCATAAAGTTACAATCTCCCGGAGGCACATCATAAAGTTACAATCTCCCGGAGGCACATCATAAAGTTACAATCTCCCGGAGGCACATCATAAAGTTACAATCTCCCGGAGGCACATCATAAAGTTACAATCTCCCGGAGGCACATCATAAAGTTACAATCTCCCGGAGGCACGTCATAAAGTTACAATCTCCCGGAGGCACATCATAAAGTTACAATCTCCCGGAGGCACATCATAAAGTTACAATCTCCCGGAGGCACATCATAAAGTTACAATCTCCAGGAGTCACGTCATAAAGTTACAATCTCCCGGAGGCACATCATAAAGTTACAATCTCCCGGAGGCACATCATAAAGTTACAATCTCCCGGAGGCACATCATAAAGTTACAATCTCCCGGAGGCACATCATAAAGTTACAATCTCCCGGAGGCACATCATAAAGTTACAATCTCCCGGAGGCACATCATAAAGTTACAATCTCCCGGAGGCACGTCATAAAGTTACAATCTTCAGGAGTCACGTCATAAAGTTACAATCTCCCGGAGGCACATCATAAAGTTACAATCTCCCGGAGGCACATCATGAATTACAATCTCCCGGAGGCACATCATGAAGTTACAATCTCCCGGAGGCACATCATAAAGTTACAATCTCCCGGAGGCACATCATAAAGTTACAATCTCCCGGAGGCACATCATAAAGTTACAATCTCCCGGAGGCACATCATAAAGTTACAATCTCCCGGAGGCACATCATAAAGTTACAATCTCCCGGAGGCACATCATCAAGTTACAATCTCCCGGAGGCACATCATAAAGTTACAATCTCCCGGAGGCATATCATAAAGTTACAATCTCCCGGAGGCACGTCATAAAGTTACAATCTCCCGGAGGCACATCATAAAGTTACAATCTCCCGGAGGCACATCATAAAGTTACAATCTCCCGGAGGCACATCATAAAGTTACAATCTCCCGGAGGCACATCATCAAGTTACAATCTCCCTGAGGCACATCATAAAGTTGCAATCTCCCGGAGGCACATCATAAAGTTACAATCTCCCGGAGGCACATCATAAAGTTGCAATCTCCCGGAGGCACATCATAAAGTTACAATCTCCCGGAGGCACATCATAAAGTTACAATCTCCCGGAGGCACATCATCAAGTTACAATCTCCCGGAGGCACATCATAAAGTTACAATCTCCCGGAGGCACATCATAAAGTTACAATCTCCCGGAGGCACGTCATGAAGTTACAATCTCCCGGAGGCACATCATAAAGTTACAATCTCCCGGAGGCACATCATAAAGTTACAATCTCCCGGAGGCACATCATAAAGTTACAATCTCCCGGAGGCACATCATAAAGTTACAATCTCCCGGAGGCACGTCATAAAGTTACAATCTCCCAGGGGCACATCATAAAGTTACAATCTCCGGAGGCACATCATAAAGTTACAATCTCCCGGAGGCACATCATAAAGTTACAATCTCCCGGAGGCACATCATAAAGTTACAATCTCCCGGAGGCACATCATCAAGTTACAATCTCCCGAAGGCACATCATAAAGTTACAATCTCCCGGAGGCACGTCATAAAGTTACAATCTCCCGGAGGCACATCATAAAGTTACAATCTCCCGGAGGCACGTCATAAAGTTTCAATCTCCCGGAGGCACATCATAAAGTTACAATCTCCCGGAGGCACATCATAAAGTTGCAATCTCCCGGAGGCACATCATAAAGTTACAATCTCCCGGAGGCACGTCATAAAGTTACAATCTCCCAGGGGCACATCATAAAGTTACAATCTCCCGGAGGCACATCATAAAGTTACAATCTCCCGGAGGCACATCATAAAGTTACAATCTCCCGGAGGCACATCATAAAGTTACAATCTCCCGGAGGCACGTCATAAAGTTACAATCTCCCGGAGGCACGTCATAAAGTTACAATCTCCCAGGGGCACATCATAAAGTTACAATCTCCCGGAGGCACATCATAAAGTTACAATCTCCCGGAGGCACATCATAAAGTTACAATCTCCCGGAGGCACATCATAAAGTTACAATCTCCCGGAGGCATAAAGTTACATCATATCAAGTTACAATCTCCTGGAGGCACATCATAAAGTTACAATCTCCCGGAGGCACATCATAAAGTTACAATCTCCCAGGGGCACATCATAAAGTTACAATCTCCCGGAGGCACGTCATAAAGTTACAATCTCCCAGGGGCACATCATAAAGTTACAATCTCCCGGAGGCACATCATAAAGTTACAATCTCCCGGAGGCACATCATAAAGTTACAATCTCCCAGGGGCACGTCATAAAGTTACAATCTCCCGGAGGCACATCATAAAGTTACACATCATAAAGTTACAATCTCCCGGAGGCACGTCATAAAGTTACAATCTCCCGGAGGCACATCATAAAGTTACAATCTCCCGGAGGCACGTCATAAAGTTACAATCTCCCGGAGGCACATCATAAAGTTACAATCTCCCAGGGGCACATCATAAAGTTACAATCTCCCGGAGGCACATTATAAAGTTACAATCTCCCGGAGGCACGTCATAAAGTTACAATCTCCCGGAGGCACGTCATAAAGTTACAATCTCCCAGGGGCACATCATAAAGTTACAATCTCCCGGAGGCACATCATAAAGTTGCAATCTCCCGGAGGCACATCATAAAGTTACAATCTCCCGGAGGCACATCATAAAGTTACAATCTCCCGGAGGCACATCATAAAGTTACAATCTCCCAGGGGCACATCATAAAGTTATACAATCTCCCGGAGGCACATCATAAAGTTACAATCTCCCGGAGGCACATCATAAAGTTACAATCTCCCGGAGGCACGTCATAAAGTTACAATCTCCCGGAGGCACATCATAAAGTTACAATCTCCCGGAGGCACATCATAAAGTTACAATCTCCCGGAGGCACATCATAAAGTTATACAATCTCCCGGAGGCACGTCATCAAGTTACAATCTCCCGGAGGCACATCATGAAGTTACAATCTCCCGGAGGCACATCATAAAGTTATACAATCTCCCGGAGGCACATCATAAAGTTATACAATCTCCCGATAAGTCCCGATAATAAAGTTTTTACTTGAGACACTTGGTTTATCTAAATTGTCTAATTTATCTAAGAACAACTAAGTAAGAACACTAAGAACAGAAGTTTATCTGAGATTTTCTGAGGTGTTTTTTTTTGTGAACTTCACTATGTTGTAATAGTTAGGGTGGGTGTGTTTAGTGGTTTTTGGTAGCTTTTGGTGTTGTTTTTGGATGTGTGCTGCGTGGGGTGGATGAAGGATGTGTGGATTTTGTGTTAGTGTGTGGTATCTCAGAAATTCGGCCTACATACAATATATACATAACTTACTTAAATGCATTCCTGGTCGAATACGATAGAATTTCGGTCATTAAGCACGTTAACACGGCTACCCAATAGGGCTGGGGTTGAAAACTTAGTCTCCGGTCAGAGCAGGTAGTTGAATTCGGAAGGCGATCATGCAAGGAGGCTTATAGGCTTGAAACAGGCACTGTCATTGATTGGTTAGGGTTAGTTTAGGGTTAGGATTAGGGTTATGAAAGGGCTTAGGGTTAGCTTACACAAAATAATTACATGAAGGTTGGACACCGCCCCCCCCCTCAAGTAGCTTGTTGATTCAAAAGCTAGTGAGGGCTCACACATGTTCAGAGTGCCCGTCAGGCAAAGGCTAGAATATTTTCTATCTAATAATAACTGAAATCCTATCGTGATCGACCAGTAATGTCTTTCCTTTTTTCGATTTTTTTTTTTTTTTTTTTTTAAAAGTTAAAAAACGCCTATTGCGTGTTCAAAAAATAAATTTAGCAAAAATTCATTACTTGTTGGTGACACACTTTTCGAGATAATCGCAATTTTATGAAAAAATCTCCATTCACTGCTGTATTAAATGCAATCTTCAAGTTGAGCTATCTCTAAAACTATTTGTCTGGTACCCTTGAAATTCTGGGATCACGTGGTTGTTGCCATGGAGATCGTTATAATTGAAAGTGGCAATGACACCTTTTGAACTCTGGAAAGACCTCAAGACAAGCGCTCCAATTTTCGAATTCAGAACAAAATTTTCAACAAATAAAAAAAAAAATTGTCATTTTATGCATGTGAAGGTGAAAATGGGAATTTTAGAAATTTTAAAATGTTCCAAATTTTTACTTTTAAAATAAAAATAAAAAATCTTTAACATTCTGAAAATTGTGATTATCTTGATTGATAATTGATTATTGATAATCGATAATTGGTAATCGATAATCGATTATTGATTATCGATAATCGATTATTGATTATCGATTATTGATTGACACCGCCATACAAATAGACAGTCCATAAGGAAAAGGCCCGATTTGAAATTCACCCCCCCCATCATTTTTAATGGTATTTGAATAGTAGGCCCAATCATGATTGATATTGATAATCGATTAATAATAATTGACAATCGATTATTGATTATCGATTATCAATTATTGATTATTGATTGACACCGCCATACACATAGACAGTCCGTAAGTAAAAGGCCTACGTAAGGAAAAGACGTGATTTGAAAATCACCCCCCCCACATCATTTGTAATGCTATTTGAATAGTAGGCCCAATCATGATTGATATTGGTAATCGATTATTGATAATCGATTATTGAATATCGATTATTGATTATCAATTAGTGATCAGTGATTGATTATTGATTAAATGCAGACAAGATCATGCTACCGGTATAGGTATCTTCTACAATTCCCATCGCCTCCGCCATTCCTGGTCGAATACGATAGGATTTCGGTCATTAAGCACGTTAACACGGCTACCCAATAGGGCTGGGGTTGAAAACTTAGTCTCCGGTCAGAGCAGGTAGTTGAATTCGGAAGGCGATCATGCAAGGAGGCTTATAGGCTTGAAACAGGCACTGTCATTGATTGGTTAGGGTTAGTTTAGGGTTAGGATTAGGGTTATGAAAGGGCTTAGGGTTAGCTTACACAAAATAATTACATGAAGGTTGGACACCGCCCCCCCCCCTCAAGTAGCTTGTTGATTCAAAAGCTAGTGAGGGCTCACACATGTTCAGAGTGCCCGTCAGGCAAAGGCTAGAATATTTTCTATCTAATAATAACTGAAATCCTATCGTGATCGACCAGTAATGTCTTTCCTTTTTTCGATTTTTTTTTTTTTTTTTTAAAGTTAAAAAACGCCTATTGCGTGTTCAAAAAATAAATTTAGCAAAAATTCATTACTTGTTGGTGACACACTTTTCGAGATAATCGCAATTTTATGAAAAAATCTCCATTCACTGCTGTATTAAATGCAATCTTCAAGTTGAGCTATCTCTAAAACTATTTGTCTGGTACCCTTGAAATTCTGGGATCACGTGGTTGTTGCCATGGAGATCGTTATAATTGAAAGTGGCAATGACACCTTTTGAACTCTGGAAAGACCTCAAGACAAGCGCTCCAATTTTCGAATTCAGAACAAAATTTTCAACAAATATTTGCAAAAAATTGTCATTTTATGCATGTGAAGGTGAAAATGGGAATTTTAGAAATTTTTAAAAATGTTCCAAATTTTTACTTTTAAAATAAAAATAAAAAATCTTTAACATTCTGAAAATTGTGATTATCTTGATTGATAATTGATTATTGATAATCGATAATTGGTAATCGATAATCGATTATTGATTATCGATAATCGATTATTGATTATCGATTATTGATTGACACCGCCATACAAATAGACAGTCCATAAGGAAAAGGCCCGATTTGAAATTCACCCCCCCCATCATTTTTAATGGTATTTGAATAGTAGGCCCAATCATGATTGATATTGATAATCGATTAATAATAATTGACAATCGATTATTGATTATCGATTATCAATTATTGATTATTGATTGACACCGCCATACACATAGACAGTCCGTAAGTAAAAGGCCTACGTAAGGAAAAGACGTGATTTGAAAATCACCCCCCACATCATTTGTAATGCTATTTGAATAGTAGGCCCAATCATGATTGATATTGGTAATCGATTATTGATAATCGATTATTGAATATCGATTATTGATTATCAATTAGTGATCAGTGATTGATTATTGATTAAATGCAGACAAGATCATGCTACCGGTATAGGTATCTTCTACAATTCCCATCGCCTCCGCCATTCCTGGTCGAATACGATAGGATTTCGGTCATTAAGCACGTTAACACGGCTACCCAATAGGGCTGGGGTTGAAAACTTAGTCTCCGGTCAGAGCAGGTAGTTGAATTCGGAAGGCGATCATGCAAGGAGGCTTATAGGCTTGAAACAGGCACTGTCATTGATTGGTTAGGGTTAGTTTAGGGTTAGGATTAGGGTTATGAAAGGGCTTAGGGTTAGCTTACACAAAATAATTACATGAAGGTTGGACACCGCCCCCCCCCCCCCTCAAGTAGCTTGTTGATTCAAAAGCTAGTGAGGGCTCACACATGTTCAGAGTGCCCGTCAGGCAAAGGCTAGAATATTTTCTATCTAATAATAACTGAAATCCTATCGTGATCGACCAGTAATGTCTTTCCTTTTTCGATTTTTTTTTTTTTTTTTTTTTTTTTAAAGTTAAAAACGCCTATTGCGTGTTCAAAAAATAAATTTAGCAAAAATTCATTACTTGTTGGTGACACACTTTTCGAGATAATCGCAATTTTATGAAAAATCTCCATTCACTGCTGTATTAAATGCAATCTTCAAGTTGAGCTATCTCTAAAACTATTTGTCTGGTACCCTTGAAATTCTGGGATCACGTGGTTGTTGCCATGGAGATCGTTATAATTGAAAGTGGCAATGACACCTTTTGAACTCTGGAAAGACCTCAAGACAAGCGCTCCAATTTTCGAATTCAGAACAAAATTTTCAACAAATATTTGCAAAAATTGTCATTTTATGCATGTGAAGGTGAAAATGGGAATTTTAGAAATTTTAAAATGTTCCAAATTTTTACTTTTAAAATAAAAATAAAAAATCTTTAACATTCTGAAAATTGTGATTATCTTGATTGATAATTGATTATTGATAATCGATAATTGGTAATCGATAATCGATTATTGATTATCGATAATCGATTATTGATTATCGATTATTGATTGACACCGCCATACAAATAGACAGTCCATAAGGAAAAGGCCCGATTTGAAATTCACCCCCCCCATCATTTTTAATGGTATTTGAATAGTAGGCCCAATCATGATTGATATTGATAATCGATTAATAATAATTGACAATCGATTATTGATTATCGATTATCAATTATTGATTATTGATTGACACCGCCATACACATAGACAGTCCGTAAGTAAAAGGCCTACGTAAGGAAAAGACGTGATTTGAAAATCACCCCCCCACATCATTTGTAATGCTATTTGAATAGTAGGCCCAATCATGATTGATATTGGTAATCGATTATTGATAATCGATTATTGAATATCGATTATTGATTATCAATTAGTGATCAGTGATTGATTATTGATTAAATGCAGACAAGATCATGCTACCGGTATAGGTATCTTCTACAATTCCCATCGCCTCCGCCATTCCTGGTCGAATACGATAGGATTTCGGTCATTAAGCACGTTAACACGGCTACCCAATAGGGCTGGGGTTGAAAACTTAGTCTCCGGTCAGAGCAGGTAGTTGAATTCGGAAGGCGATCATGCAAGGAGGCTTATAGGCTTGAAACAGGCACTGTCATTGATTGGTTAGGGTTAGTTTAGGGTTAGGATTAGGGTTATGAAAGGGCTTAGGGTTAGCTTACACAAAATAATTACATGAAGGTTGGACACCGCCCACCCCCCTCAAGTAGCTTGTTGATTCAAAAGCTAGTGAGGGCTCACACATGTTCAGAGTGCCCGTCAGGCAAAGGCTAGAATATTTTCTATCTAATAATAACTGAAATCCTATCGTGATCGACCAGTAATGTCTTTTTTTGTTTCGATTTTTTTTTTTTTTTTTTTTTAAAGTTAAAAAACGCCTATTGCGTGTTCAAAAAATAAATTTAGCAAAAATTCATTACTTGTTGGTGACACACTTTTCGAGATAATCGCAATTTTATGAAAAAATCTCCATTCACTGCTGTATTAAATGCAATCTTCAAGTTGAGCTATCTCTAAAACTATTTGTCTGGTACCCTTGAAATTCTGGGATCACGTGGTTGTTGCCATGGAGATCGTTATAATTGAAAGTGGCAATGACACCTTTTGAACTCTGGAAAGACCTCAAGACAAGCGCTCCAATTTTCGAATTCAGAACAAAATTTTCAACAAATATTTGCAAAAAATTGTCATTTTATGCATGTGAAGGTGAAAATGGGAATTTTAGAAATTTTTAAAAATGTTCCAAATTTTTACTTTTAAAATAAAAATAAAAAATCTTTAACATTCTGAAAATTGTGATTATCTTGATTGATAATTGATTATTGATAATCGATAATTGGTAATCGATAATCGATTATTGATTATCGATAATCGATTATTGATTATCGATTATTGATTGACACCGCCATACAAATAGACAGTCCATAAGGAAAAGGCCCGATTTGAAATTCACCCCCCCCATCATTTTTAATGGTATTTGAATAGTAGGCCCAATCATGATTGATATTGATAATCGATTAATAATAATTGACAATCGATTATTGATTATCGATTATCAATTATTGATTATTGATTGACACCGCCATACACATAGACAGTCCGTAAGTAAAAGGCCTACGTAAGGAAAAGACGTGATTTGAAAATCACCCCCCCCACATCATTTGTAATGCTATTTGAATAGTAGGCCCAATCATGATTGATATTGGTAATCGATTATTGATAATCGATTATTGAATATCGATTATTGATTATCAATTAGTGATCAGTGATTGATTATTGATTAAATGCAGACAAGATCATGCTACCGGTATAGGTATCTTCTACAATTCCCATCGCCTCCGCCATTCCTGGTCGAATACGATAGGATTTCGGTCATTAAGCACGTTAACACGGCTACCCAATAGGGCTGGGGTTGAAAACTTAGTCTCCGGTCAGAGCAGGTAGTTGAATTCGGAAGGCGATCATGCAAGGAGGCTTATAGGCTTGAAACAGGCACTGTCATTGATTGGTTAGGGTTAGTTTAGGGTTAGGATTAGGGTTATGAAAGGGCTTAGGGTTAGCTTACACAAAATAATTACATGAAGGTTGGACACCGCCCCCCCCCCTCAAGTAGCTTGTTGATTCAAAAGCTAGTGAGGGCTCACACATGTTCAGAGTGCCCGTCAGGCAAAGGCTAGAATATTTTCTATCTAATAATAACTGAAATCCTATCGTGATCGACCAGTAATGTCTTTCCTTTTTCGATTTTTTTTTTTTTTTAAAGTTAAAAAACGCCTATTGCGTGTTCAAAAAATAAATTTAGCAAAAATTCATTACTTGTTGGTGACACACTTTTCGAGATAATCGCAATTTTATGAAAAATCTCCATTCACTGCTGTATTAAATGCAATCTTCAAGTTGAGCTATCTCTAAAACTATTTGTCTGGTACCCTTGAAATTCTGGGATCACGTGGTTGTTGCCATGGAGATCGTTATAATTGAAAGTGGCAATGACACCTTTTGAACTCTGGAAAGACCTCAAGACAAGCGCTCCAATTTTCGAATTCAGAACAAAATTTTCAACAAATATTTGCAAAAAACTGTCATTTTATGCATGTGAAGGTGAAAATGGGAATTTTAGAAATTTTAAAATGTTCCAAATTTTTACTTTTAAAATAAAAATAAAAATCTTTAACATTCTGAAAATTGTGATTATCTTGATTGATAATTGATTATTGATAATCGATAATTGGTAATCGATAATCGATTATTGATTATCGATAATCGATTATTGATTATCGATTATTGATTGACACCGCCATACAAATAGACAGTCCATAAGGAAAAGGCCCGATTTGAAATTCACCCCCCCCATCATTTTTAATGGTATTTGAATAGTAGGCCCAATCATGATTGATATTGATAATCGATTAATAATAATTGACAATCGATTATTGATTATCGATTATCAATTATTGATTATTGATTGACACCGCCATACACATAGACAGTCCGTAAGTAAAAGGCCTACGTAAGGAAAAAGCCTGATTTGAAAATAAACACCACCCACCACATAATTTGTAATGCTATTTGAATAGTAGGCCCAATCATGATTGATATTGGTAATCGATTATTGATAATCGATTATTGAATATCGATTATTGATTATCAATTAGTGATCAGTGATTGATTATTGATTAAATGCAGACAAGATCATGCTACCGGTATAGGTATCTTCTACAATTCCCATCGCCTCCGCCATTCCTGGTCGAATACGATAGGATTTCGGTCATTAAGCACGTTAACACGGCTACCCAATAGGGCTGGGGTTGAAAACTTAGTCTCCGGTCAGAGCAGGTAGTTGAATTCGGAAGGCGATCATGCAAGGAGGCTTATAGGCTTGAAACAGGCACTGTCATTGATTGGTTAGGGTTAGTTTAGGGTTAGGATTAGGGTTATGAAAGGGCTTAGGGTTAGCTTACACAAAATAATTACATGAAGGTTGGACACCGCCCCCCCCTCAAGTAGCTTGTTGATTCAAAAGCTAGTGAGGGCTCACACATGTTCAGAGTGCCCGTCAGGCAAAGGCTAGAATATTTTCTATCTAATAATAACTGAAATCCTATCGTGATCGACCAGTAATGTCTTTCCTTTTTTCGATTTTTTTTTTTTTTTTTTTTTTTTTTAAAGTTAAAAAACGCCTATTGCGTGTTCAAAAATAAATTTAGCAAAAATTCATTACTTGTTGGTGACACACTTTTCGAGATAATCGCAATTTTATGAAAAATCTCCATTCACTGCTGTATTAAATGCAATCTTCAAGTTGAGCTATCTCTAAAACTATTTGTCTGGTACCCTTGAAATTCTGGGATCACGTGGTTGTTGCCATGGAGATCGTTATAATTGAAAGTGGCAATGACACCTTTTGAACTCTGGAAAGACCTCAAGACAAGCGCTCCAATTTTCGAATTCAGAACAAAATTTTCAACAAATAAAAAAAAAAAATTGTCATTTTATGCATGTGAAGGTGAAAATGGGAATTTTAGAAATTTTTAAAAATGTTCCAAATTTTTACTTTTAAAATAAAAATAAAAAATCTTTAACATTCTGAAAATTGTGATTATCTTGATTGATAATTGATTATTGATAATCGATAATTGGTAATCGATAATCGATTATTGATTATCGATAATCGATTATTGATTATCGATTATTGATTGACACCGCCATACAAATAGACAGTCCATAAGGAAAAGGCCCGATTTGAAATTCACCCCCCCCATCATTTTTAATGGTATTTGAATAGTAGGCCCAATCATGATTGATATTGATAATCGATTAATAATAATTGACAATCGATTATTGATTATCGATTATCAATTATTGATTATTGATTGACACCGCCATACACATAGACAGTCCGTAAGTAAAAGGCCTACGTAAGGAAAAGACGTGATTTGAAAATCACCCCCCACATCATTTGTAATGCTATTTGAATAGTAGGCCCAATCATGATTGATATTGGTAATCGATTATTGATAATCGATTATTGAATATCGATTATTGATTATCAATTAGTGATCAGTGATTGATTATTGATTAAATGCAGACAAGATCATGCTACCGGTATAGGTATCTTCTACAATTCCCATCGCCTCCGCCATTCCTGGTCGAATACGATAGGATTTCGGTCATTAAGCACGTTAACACGGCTACCCAATAGGGCTGGGGTTGAAAACTTAGTCTCCGGTCAGAGCAGGTAGTTGAATTCGGAAGGCGATCATGCAAGGAGGCTTATAGGCTTGAAACAGGCACTGTCATTGATTGGTTAGGGTTAGTTTAGGGTTAGGATTAGGGTTATGAAAGGGCTTAGGGTTAGCTTACACAAAATAATTACATGAAGGTTGGACACCGCCCCCCCCCCTCAAGTAGCTTGTTGATTCAAAAGCTAGTGAGGGCTCACACATGTTCAGAGTGCCCGTCAGGCAAAGGCTAGAATATTTTCTATCTAATAATAACTGAAATCCTATCGTGATCGACCAGTAATGTCTTTCCTTTTTCGATTTTTTTTTTTTTTTTTTTTTTTAAAGTTAAAAAACGCCTATTGCGTGTTCAAAAAATAAATTTAGCAAAAATTCATTACTTGTTGGTGACACACTTTTCGAGATAATCGCAATTTTATGAAAAAATCTCCATTCACTGCTGTATTAAATGCAATCTTCAAGTTGAGCTATCTCTAAAACTATTTGTCTGGTACCCTTGAAATTCTGGGATCACGTGGTTGTTGCCATGGAGATCGTTATAATTGAAAGTGGCAATGACACCTTTTGAACTCTGGAAAGACCTCAAGACAAGCGCTCCAATTTTCGAATTCAGAACAAAATTTTCAACAAATATTTGCAAAAAATTGTCATTTTATGCATGTGAAGGTGAAAATGGGAATTTTAGAAATTTTTAAAAATGTTCCAAATTTTTACTTTTAAAATAAAAATAAAAAATCTTTAACATTCTGAAAATTGTGATTATCTTGATTGATAATTGATTATTGATAATCGATAATTGGTAATCGATAATCGATTATTGATTATCGATAATCGATTATTGATTATCGATTATTGATTGACACCGCCATACAAATAGACAGTCCATAAGGAAAAGGCCCGATTTGAAATTCACCCCCCCCATCATTTTTAATGGTATTTGAATAGTAGGCCCAATCATGATTGATATTGATAATCGATTAATAATAATTGACAATCGATTATTGATTATCGATTATCAATTATTGATTATTGATTGACACCGCCATACACATAGACAGTCCGTAAGTAAAAGGCCTACGTAAGGAAAAGACGTGATTTGAAAATCACCCCCCCACATCATTTGTAATGCTATTTGAATAGTAGGCCCAATCATGATTGATATTGGTAATCGATTATTGATAATCGATTATTGAATATCGATTATTGATTATCAATTAGTGATCAGTGATTGATTATTGATTAAATGCAGACAAGATCATGCTACCGGTATAGGTATCTTCTACAATTCCCATCGCCTCCGCCATTCCTGGTCGAATACGATAGGATTTCGGTCATTAAGCACGTTAACACGGCTACCCAATAGGGCTGGGGTTGAAAACTTAGTCTCCGGTCAGAGCAGGTAGTTGAATTCGGAAGGCGATCATGCAAGGAGGCTTATAGGCTTGAAACAGGCACTGTCATTGATTGGTTAGGGTTAGTTTAGGGTTAGGATTAGGGTTATGAAAGGGCTTAGGGTTAGCTTACACAAAATAATTACATGAAGGTTGGACACCCGCCCCCCCCTCAAGTAGCTTGTTGATTCAAAAGCTAGTGAGGGCTCACACATGTTCAGAGTGCCCGTCAGGCAAAGGCTAGAATATTTTCTATCTAATAATAACTGAAATCCTATCGTGATCGACCAGTAATGTCTTTCCTTTTTTCGATTTTTTTTTTTTTTTTTTTTTAAAGTTAAAAAACGCCTATTGCGTGTTCAAAAAATAAATTTAGCAAAAATTCATTACTTGTTGGTGACACACTTTTCGAGATAATCGCAATTTTATGAAAAATCTCCATTCACTGCTGTATTAAATGCAATCTTCAAGTTGAGCTATCTCTAAAACTATTTGTCTGGTACCCTTGAAATTCTGGGATCACGTGGTTGTTGCCATGGAGATCGTTATAATTGAAAGTGGCAATGACACCTTTTGAACTCTGGAAAGACCTCAAGACAAGCGCTCCAATTTTCGAATTCAGAACAAAATTTTCAACAAATATTTGCAAAAAATTGTCATTTTATGCATGTGAAGGTGAAAATGGGAATTTTAGAAATTTTTAAAAATGTTCCAAATTTTTACTTTTAAAATAAAAATAAAAAATCTTTAACATTCTGAAAATTGTGATTATCTTGATTGATAATTGATTATTGATAATCGATAATTGGTAATCGATAATCGATTATTGATTATCGATAATCGATTATTGATTATCGATTATTGATTGACACCGCCATACAAATAGACAGTCCATAAGGAAAAGGCCCGATTTGAAATTCACCCCCCATCATTTTTAATGGTATTTGAATAGTAGGCCCAATCATGATTGATATTGATAATCGATTAATAATAATTGACAATCGATTATTGATTATCGATTATCAATTATTGATTATTGATTGACACCGCCATACACATAGACAGTCCGTAAGTAAAAGGCCTACGTAAGGAAAAGACGTGATTTGAAAATCACCCCCCCACATCATTTGTAATGCTATTTGAATAGTAGGCCCAATCATGATTGATATTGGTAATCGATTATTGATAATCGATTATTGAATATCGATTATTGATTATCAATTAGTGATCAGTGATTGATTATTGATTAAATGCAGACAAGATCATGCTACCGGTATAGGTATCTTCTACAATTCCCATCGCCTCCGCCATTCCTGGTCGAATACGATAGGATTTCGGTCATTAAGCACGTTAACACGGCTACCCAATAGGGCTGGGGTTGAAAACTTAGTCTCCGGTCAGAGCAGGTAGTTGAATTCGGAAGGCGATCATGCAAGGAGGCTTATAGGCTTGAAACAGGCACTGTCATTGATTGGTTAGGGTTAGTTTAGGGTTAGGATTAGGGTTATGAAAGGGCTTAGGGTTAGCTTACACAAAATAATTACATGAAGGTTGGACACCGCCCCCCCCCTCAAGTAGCTTGTTGATTCAAAAGCTAGTGAGGGCTCACACATGTTCAGAGTGCCCGTCAGGCAAAGGCTAGAATATTTTCTATCTAATAATAACTGAAATCCTATCGTGATCGACCAGTAATGTCTTTCCTTTTTTCGATTTTTTTTTTTTTTTTTTTTTTTTTAAAGTTAAAAACGCCTATTGCGTGTTCAAAAAATAAATTTAGCAAAAATTCATTACTTGTTGGTGACACACTTTTCGAGATAATCGCAATTTTATGAAAAAATCTCCATTCACTGCTGTATTAAATGCAATCTTCAAGTTGAGCTATCTCTAAAACTATTTGTCTGGTACCCTTGAAATTCTGGGATCACGTGGTTGTTGCCATGGAGATCGTTATAATTGAAAGTGGCAATGACACCTTTTGAACTCTGGAAAGACCTCAAGACAAGCGCTCCAATTTTCGAATTCAGAACAAAATTTTCAACAAATATTTGCAAAAATTGTCATTTTATGCATGTGAAGGTGAAAATGGGAATTTTAGAAATTTTAAAATGTTCCAAATTTTTACTTTTAAAATAAAAATAAAAAATCTTTAACATTCTGAAAATTGTGATTATCTTGATTGATAATTGATTATTGATAATCGATAATTGGTAATCGATAATCGATTATTGATTATCGATAATCGATTATTGATTATCGATTATTGATTGACACCGCCATACAAATAGACAGTCCATAAGGAAAAGGCCCGATTTGAAATTCACCCCCATCATTTTTAATGGTATTTGAATAGTAGGCCCAATCATGATTGATATTGATAATCGATTAATAATAATTGACAATCGATTATTGATTATCGATTATCAATTATTGATTATTGATTGACACCGCCATACACATAGACAGTCCGTAAGTAAAAGGCCTACGTAAGGAAAAGACGTGATTTGAAAATCACCCCCCACATCATTTGTAATGCTATTTGAATAGTAGGCCCAATCATGATTGATATTGGTAATCGATTATTGATAATCGATTATTGAATATCGATTATTGATTATCAATTAGTGATCAGTGATTGATTATTGATTAAATGCAGACAAGATCATGCTACCGGTAGAGGTATCTTCTACAATTCCCATCGCCTCCGCCATTCCTGGTCGAATACGATAGGATTTCGGTCATTAAGCACGTTAACACGGCTACCCAATAGGGCTGGGGTTGAAAACTTAGTCTCCGGTCAGAGCAGGTAGTTGAATTCGGAAGGCGATCATGCAAGGAGGCTTATAGGCTTGAAACAGGCACTGTCATTGATTGGTTAGGGTTAGTTTAGGGTTAGGATTAGGGTTATGAAAGGGCTTAGGGTTAGCTTACACAAAATAATTACATGAAGGTTGGACACTGCCCCCCCCCTCAAGTAGCTTGTTGATTCAAAAGCTAGTGAGGGCTCACACATGTTCAGAGTGCCCGTCAGGCAAAGGCTAGAATATTTTCTATCTAATAATAACTGAAATCCTATCGTGATCGACCAGTAATGTCTTTCCTTTTTCGATTTTTTTTTTTTTTTTTTTTTTTTTAAAGTTAAAAACGCCTATTGCGTGTTCAAAAATAAATTTAGCAAAAATTCATTACTTGTTGGTGACACACTTTTCGAGATAATCGCAATTTTATGAAAAAATCTCCATTCACTGCTGTATTAAATGCAATCTTCAAGTTGAGCTATCTCTAAAACTATTTGTCTGGTACCCTTGAAATTCTGGGATCACGTGGTTGTTGCCATGGAGATCGTTATAATTGAAAGTGGCAATGACACCTTTTGAACTCTGGAAAGACCTCAAGACAAGCGCTCCAATTTTCGAATTCAGAACAAAATTTTCAACAAATATTTGCAAAAAATTGTCATTTTATGCATGTGAAGGTGAAAATGGGAATTTTAGAAATTTTTAAAAATGTTCCAAATTTTTACTTTTAAAATAAAAATAAAAATCTTTAACATTCTGAAAATTGTGATTATCTTGATTGATAATTGATTATTGATAATCGATAATTGGTAATCGATAATCGATTATTGATTATCGATAATCGATTATTGATTATCGATTATTGATTGACACCGCCATACAAATAGACAGTCCATAAGGAAAAGGCCCGATTTGAAATTCACCCCCCCCATCATTTTTAATGGTATTTGAATAGTAGGCCCAATCATGATTGATATTGATAATCGATTAATAATAATTGACAATCGATTATTGATTATCGATTATCAATTATTGATTATTGATTGACACCGCCATACACATAGACAGTCCGTAAGTAAAAGGCCTACGTAAGGAAAAGACGTGATTTGAAAATCACCCCCCCACATCATTTGTAATGCTATTTGAATAGTAGGCCCAATCATGATTGATATTGGTAATCGATTATTGATAATCGATTATTGAATATCGATTATTGATTATCAATTAGTGATCAGTGATTGATTATTGATTAAATGCAGACAAGATCATGCTACCGGTATAGGTATCTTCTACAATTCCCATCGCCTCCGCCATTCCTGGTCGAATACGATAGGATTTCGGTCATTAAGCACGTTAACACGGCTACCCAATAGGGCTGGGGTTGAAAACTTAGTCTCCGGTCAGAGCAGGTAGTTGAATTCGGAAGGCGATCATGCAAGGAGGCTTATAGGCTTGAAACAGGCACTGTCATTGATTGGTTAGGGTTAGTTTAGGGTTAGGATTAGGGTTATGAAAGGGCTTAGGGTTAGCTTACACAAAATAATTACATGAAGGTTGGACACCGCCCCCCCCCCTCAAGTAGCTTGTTGATTCAAAAGCTAGTGAGGGCTCACACATGTTCAGAGTGCCCGTCAGGCAAAGGCTAGAATATTTTCTATCTAATAATAACTGAAATCCTATCGTGATCGACCAGTAATGTCTTTCCTTTTTTCGATTTTTTTTTTTTTTTTTTTTTTTTAAAGTTAAAAAACGCCTATTGCGTGTTCAAAAAATAAATTTAGCAAAAATTCATTACTTGTTGGTGACACACTTTTCGAGATAATCGCAATTTTATGAAAAAATCTCCATTCACTGCTGTATTAAATGCAATCTTCAAGTTGAGCTATCTCTAAAACTATTTGTCTGGTACCCTTGAAATTCTGGGATCACGTGGTTGTTGCCATGGAGATCGTTATAATTGAAAGTGGCAATGACACCTTTTGAACTCTGGAAAGACCTCAAGACAAGCGCTCCAATTTTCGAATTCAGAACAAAATTTTCAACAAATAAAAAAAAAAATTGTCATTTTATGCATGTGAAGGTGAAAATGGGAATTTTAGAAATTTTAAAATGTTCCAAATTTTTACTTTTAAAATAAAAATAAAAAATCTTTAACATTCTGAAAATTGTGATTATCTTGATTGATAATTGATTATTGATAATCGATAATTGGTAATCGATAATCGATTATTGATTATCGATAATCGATTATTGATTATCGATTATTGATTGACACCGCCATACAAATAGACAGTCCATAAGGAAAAGGCCCGATTTGAAATTCACCCCCCCCATCATTTTTAATGGTATTTGAATAGTAGGCCCAATCATGATTGATATTGATAATCGATTAATAATAATTGACAATCGATTATTGATTATCGATTATCAATTATTGATTATTGATTGACACCGCCATACACATAGACAGTCCGTAAGTAAAAGGCCTACGTAAGGAAAAGACGTGATTTGAAAATCACCCCCCCACATCATTTGTAATGCTATTTGAATAGTAGGCCCAATCATGATTGATATTGGTAATCGATTATTGATAATCGATTATTGAATATCGATTATTGATTATCAATTAGTGATCAGTGATTGATTATTGATTAAATGCAGACAAGATCATGCTACCGGTATAGGTATCTTCTACAATTCCCATCGCCTCCGCCATTCCTGGTCGAATACGATAGGATTTCGGTCATTAAGCACGTTAACACGGCTACCCAATAGGGCTGGGGTTGAAAACTTAGTCTCCGGTCAGAGCAGGTAGTTGAATTCGGAAGGCGATCATGCAAGGAGGCTTATAGGCTTGAAACAGGCACTGTCATTGATTGGTTAGGGTTAGTTTAGGGTTAGGATTAGGGTTATGAAAGGGCTTAGGGTTAGCTTACACAAAATAATTACATGAAGGTTGGACACCGCCCCCCCCCTCAAGTAGCTTGTTGATTCAAAAGCTAGTGAGGGCTCACACATGTTCAGAGTGCCCGTCAGGCAAAGGCTAGAATATTTTCTATCTAATAATAACTGAAATCCTATCGTGATCGACCAGTAATGTCTTTCCTTTTTTTCGATTTTTTTTTTTTTTTTTTTTTTTTTTAAAGTTAAAAAACGCCTATTGCGTGTTCAAAAATAAATTTAGCAAAAATTCATTACTTGTTGGTGACACACTTTTCGAGATAATCGCAATTTTATGAAAAATCTCCATTCACTGCTGTATTAAATGCAATCTTCAAGTTGAGCTATCTCTAAAACTATTTGTCTGGTACCCTTGAAATTCTGGGATCACGTGGTTGTTGCCATGGAGATCGTTATAATTGAAAGTGGCAATGACACCTTTTGAACTCTGGAAAGACCTCAAGACAAGCGCTCCAATTTTCGAATTCAGAACAAAATTTTCAACAAATATTTGCAAAAAATTGTCATTTTATGCATGTGAAGGTGAAAATGGGAATTTTAGAAATTTTTAAAAATGTTCCAAATTTTTACTTTTAAAATAAAAATAAAAAATCTTTAACATTCTGAAAATTGTGATTATCTTGATTGATAATTGATTATTGATAATCGATAATTGGTAATCGATAATCGATTATTGATTATCGATAATCGATTATTGATTATCGATTATTGATTGACACCGCCATACAAATAGACAGTCCATAAGGAAAAGGCCCGATTTGAAATTCACCCCCCCCCATCATTTTTAATGGTATTTGAATAGTAGGCCCAATCATGATTGATATTGATAATCGATTAATAATAATTGACAATCGATTATTGATTATCGATTATCAATTATTGATTATTGATTGACACCGCCATACACATAGACAGTCCGTAAGTAAAAGGCCTACGTAAGGAAAAGACGTGATTTGAAAATCACCCCCCCCACATCATTTGTAATGCTATTTGAATAGTAGGCCCAATCATGATTGATATTGGTAATCGATTATTGATAATCGATTATTGAATATCGATTATTGATTATCAATTAGTGATCAGTGATTGATTATTGATTAAATGCAGACAAGATCATGCTACCGGTATAGGTATCTTCTACAATTCCCATCGCCTCCGCCATTCCTGGTCGAATACGATAGGATTTCGGTCATTAAGCACGTTAACACGGCTACCCAATAGGGCTGGGGTTGAAAACTTAGTCTCCGGTCAGAGCAGGTAGTTGAATTCGGAAGGCGATCATGCAAGGAGGCTTATAGGCTTGAAACAGGCACTGTCATTGATTGGTTAGGGTTAGTTTAGGGTTAGGATTAGGGTTATGAAAGGGCTTAGGGTTAGCTTACACAAAATAATTACATGAAGGTTGGACACCCCCCCCCCCCCCTCAAGTAGCTTGTTGATTCAAAAGCTAGTGAGGGCTCACACATGTTCAGAGTGCCCGTCAGGCAAAGGCTAGAATATTTTCTATCTAATAATAACTGAAATCCTATCGTGATCGACCAGTAATGTCTTTCCTTTTTCGATTTTTTTTTTTTTTTTTTTTTTTTTTAAAGTTAAAAAACGCCTATTGCGTGTTCAAAAATAAATTTAGCAAAAATTCATTACTTGTTGGTGACACACTTTTCGAGATAATCGCAATTTTATGAAAACATCTCCATTCACTGCTGTATTAAATGCAATCTTCAAGTTGAGCTATCTCTAAAACTATTTGTCTGGTACCCTTGAAATTCTGGGATCACGTGGTTGTTGCCATGGAGATCGTTATAATTGAAAGTGGCAATGACACCTTTTGAACTCTGGAAAGACCTCAAGACAAGCGCTCCAATTTTCGAATTCAGAACAAAATTTTCAACAAATATTTGCAAAAATTGTCATTTTATGCATGTGAAGGTGAAAATGGGAATTTTAGAAATTTTTAAAATGTTCCAAATTTTTACTTTTAAAATAAAAATAAAAAATCTTTAACATTCTGAAAATTGTGATTATCTTGATTGATAATTGATTATTGATAATCGATAATTGGTAATCGATAATCGATTATTGATTATCGATAATCGATTATTGATTATCGATTATTGATTGACACCGCCATACAAATAGACAGTCCATAAGGAAAAGGCCCGATTTGAAATTCACCCCCATCATTTTTAATGGTATTTGAATAGTAGGCCCAATCATGATTGATATTGATAATCGATTAATAATAATTGACAATCGATTATTGATTATCGATTATCAAATTATTGATTATTGATTGACACCGCCATACACATAGACAGTCCGTAAGTAAAAGGCCTACGTAAGGAAAAGACGTGATTTGAAAATCACCCCCCCCACATCATTTGTAATGCTATTTGAATAGTAGGCCCAATCATGATTGATATTGGTAATCGATTATTGATAATCGATTATTGAATATCGATTATTGATTATCAATTAGTGATCAGTGATTGATTATTGATTAAATGCAGACAAGATCATGCTACCGGTATAGGTATCTTCTACAATTCCCATCGCCTCCGCCATTCCTGGTCGAATACGATAGGATTTCGGTCATTAAGCACGTTAACACGGCTACCCAATAGGGCTGGGGTTGAAAACTTAGTCTCCGGTCAGAGCAGGTAGTTGAATTCGGAAGGCGATCATGCAAGGAGGCTTATAGGCTTGAAACAGGCACTGTCATTGATTGGTTAGGGTTAGTTTAGGGTTAGGATTAGGGTTATGAAAGGGCTTAGGGTTAGCTTACACAAAATAATTACATGAAGGTTGGACACCGCCCCCCCCCCCTCAAGTAGCTTGTTGATTCAAAAGCTAGTGAGGGCTCACACATGTTCAGAGTGCCCGTCAGGCAAAGGCTAGAATATTTTCTATCTAATAATAACTGAAATCCTATCGTGATCGACCAGTAATGTCTTTCCTTTTTCGATTTTTTTTTTTTTTTTTTAAAGTTAAAAACGCCTATTGCGTGTTCAAAAAATAAATTTAGCAAAAATTCATTACTTGTTGGTGACACACTTTTCGAGATAATCGCAATTTTATGAAAAATCTCCATTCACTGCTGTATTAAATGCAATCTTCAAGTTGAGCTATCTCTAAAACTATTTGTCTGGTACCCTTGAAATTCTGGGATCACGTGGTTGTTGCCATGGAGATCGTTATAATTGAAAGTGGCAATGACACCTTTTGAACTCTGGAAAGACCTCAAGACAAGCGCTCCAATTTTCGAATTCAGAACAAAATTTTCAACAAATATTTGCAAAAAATTGTCATTTTATGCATGTGAAGGTGAAAATGGGAATTTTAGAAATTTTAAAATGTTCCAAATTTTTACTTTTAAAATAAAAATAAAAATCTTTAACATTCTGAAAATTGTGATTATCTTGATTGATAATTGATTATTGATAATCGATAATTGGTAATCGATAATCGATTATTGATTATCGATAATCGATTATTGATTATCGATTATTGATTGACACCGCCATACAAATAGACAGTCCATAAGGAAAAGGCCCGATTTGAAATTCACCCCCCCCATCATTTTTAATGGTATTTGAATAGTAGGCCCAATCATGATTGATATTGATAATCGATTAATAATAATTGACAATCGATTATTGATTATCGATTATCAATTATTGATTATTGATTGACACCGCCATACACATAGACAGTCCGTAAGTAAAAGGCCTACGTAAGGAAAAGACGTGATTTGAAAATCCCCCCCCCACATCATTTGTAATGCTATTTGAATAGTAGGCCCAATCATGATTGATATTGGTAATCGATTATTGATAATCGATTATTGAATATCGATTATTGATTATCAATTAGTGATCAGTGATTGATTATTGATTAAATGCAGACAAGATCATGCTACCGGTATAGGTATCTTCTACAATTCCCATCGCCTCCGCCATTCCTGGTCGAATACGATAGGATTTCGGTCATTAAGCACGTTAACACGGCTACCCAATAGGGCTGGGGTTGAAAACTTAGTCTCCGGTCAGAGCAGGTAGTTGAATTCGGAAGGCGATCATGCAAGGAGGCTTATAGGCTTGAAACAGGCACTGTCATTGATTGGTTAGGGTTAGTTTAGGGTTAGGATTAGGGTTATGAAAGGGCTTAGGGTTAGCTTACACAAAATAATTACATGAAGGTTGGACACCGCCCCCCCCCCCCTCAAGTAGCTTGTTGATTCAAAAGCTAGTGAGGGCTCACACATGTTCAGAGTGCCCGTCAGGCAAAGGCTAGAATATTTTCTATCTAATAATAACTGAAATCCTATCGTGATCGACCAGTAATGTCTTTCCTTTTTCGATTTTTTTTTTTTTTTTTTTTTTTTTAAAGTTAAAAACGCCTATTGCGTGTTCAAAAATAAATTTAGCAAAAATTCATTACTTGTTGGTGACACACTTTTCGAGATAATCGCAATTTTATGAAAAATCTCCATTCACTGCTGTATTAAATGCAATCTTCAAGTTGAGCTATCTCTAAAACTATTTGTCTGGTACCCTTGAAATTCTGGGATCACGTGGTTGTTGCCATGGAGATCGTTATAATTGAAAGTGGCAATGACACCTTTTGAACTCTGGAAAGACCTCAAGACAAGCGCTCCAATTTTCGAATTCAGAACAAAATTTTCAACAAATATTTGCAAAAAATTGTCATTTTATGCATGTGAAGGTGAAAATGGGAATTTTAGAAATTTTTAAAAATGTTCCAAATTTTTACTTTTAAAATAAAAATAAAAAATCTTTAACATTCTGAAAATTGTGATTATCTTGATTGATAATTGATTATTGATAATCGATAATTGGTAATCGATAATCGATTATTGATTATCGATAATCGATTATTGATTATCGATTATTGATTGACACCGCCATACAAATAGACAGTCCATAAGGAAAAGGCCCGATTTGAAATTCACCCCCCCCATCATTTTTAATGGTATTTGAATAGTAGGCCCAATCATGATTGATATTGATAATCGATTAATAATAATTGACAATCGATTATTGATTATCGATTATCAATTATTGATTATTGATTGACACCGCCATACACATAGACAGTCCGTAAGTAAAAGGCCTACGTAAGGAAAAGACGTGATTTGAAAATCACCCCCCACATCATTTGTAATGCTATTTGAATAGTAGGCCCAATCATGATTGATATTGGTAATCGATTATTGATAATCGATTATTGAATATCGATTATTGATTATCAATTAGTGATCAGTGATTGATTATTGATTAAATGCAGACAAGATCATGCTACCGGTATAGGTATCTTCTACAATTCCCATCGCCTCCGCCATTCCTGGTCGAATACGATAGGATTTCGGTCATTAAGCACGTTAACACGGCTACCCAATAGGGCTGGGGTTGAAAACTTAGTCTCCGGTCAGAGCAGGTAGTTGAATTCGGAAGGCGATCATGCAAGGAGGCTTATAGGCTTGAAACAGGCACTGTCATTGATTGGTTAGGGTTAGTTTAGGGTTAGGATTAGGGTTATGAAAGGGCTTAGGGTTAGCTTACACAAAATAATTACATGAAGGTTGGACACCCCCCCCCCTCAAGTAGCTTGTTGATTCAAAAGCTAGTGAGGGCTCACACATGTTCAGAGTGCCCGTCAGGCAAAGGCTAGAATATTTTCTATCTAATAATAACTGAAATCCTATCGTGATCGACCAGTAATGTCTTTCCTTTTTCGATTTTTTTTTTTTTTTTTTTTTTTTTTTTTTAAAGTTAAAAAACGCCTATTGCGTGTTAAAAAAAAAAATTTAAAAAAAATTCATTACTTGTTGGTGACACACTTTTCGAGATAATCGCAATTTTATGAAAAAATCTCCATTCACTGCTGTATTAAATGCAATCTTCAAGTTGAGCTATCTCTAAAACTATTTGTCTGGTACCCTTGAAATTCTGGGATCACGTGGTTGTTGCCATGGAGATCGTTATAATTGAAAGTGGCAATGACACCTTTTGAACTCTGGAAAGACCTCAAGACAAGCGCTCCAATTTTCGAATTCAGAACAAAATTTTCAACAAATATTTGCAAAAATTGTCATTTTATGCATGTGAAGGTGAAAATGGGAATTTTAGAAATTTTTAAAATGTTCCAAATTTTTACTTTTAAAATAAAAATAAAAATCTTTAACATTCTGAAAATTGTGATTATCTTGATTGATAATTGATTATTGATAATCGATAATTGGTAATCGATAATCGATTATTGATTATCGATAATCGATTATTGATTATCGATTATTGATTGACACCGCCATACAAATAGACAGTCCATAAGGAAAAGGCCCGATTTGAAATTCACCCCCATCATTTTTAATGGTATTTGAATAGTAGGCCCAATCATGATTGATATTGATAATCGATTAATAATAATTGACAATCGATTATTGATTATCGATTATCAATTATTGATTATTGATTGACACCGCCATACACATAGACAGTCCGTAAGTAAAAGGCCTACGTAAGGAAAAGACGTGATTTGAAAATCACCCCCCCACATCATTTGTAATGCTATTTGAATAGTAGGCCCAATCATGATTGATATTGGTAATCGATTATTGATAATCGATTATTGAATATCGATTATTGATTATCAATTAGTGATCAGTGATTGATTATTGATTAAATGCAGACAAGATCATGCTACCGGTATAGGTATCTTCTACAATTCCCATCGCCTCCGCCATTCCTGGTCGAATACGATAGGATTTCGGTCATTAAGCACGTTAACACGGCTACCCAATAGGGCTGGGGTTGAAAACTTAGTCTCCGGTCAGAGCAGGTAGTTGAATTCGGAAGGCGATCATGCAAGGAGGCTTATAGGCTTGAAACAGGCACTGTCATTGATTGGTTAGGGTTAGTTTAGGGTTAGGATTAGGGTTATGAAAGGGCTTAGGGTTAGCTTACACAAAATAATTACATGAAGGGTGGACACCGCCCCCCCCCCCTCAAGTAGCTTGTTGATTCAAAAGCTAGTGAGGGCTCACACATGTTCAGAGTGCCCGTCAGGCAAAGGCTAGAATATTTTCTATCTAATAATAACTGAAATCCTATCGTGATCGACCAGTAATGTCTTTCCTTTTTTCGATTTTTTTTTTTTTTTTTTTTTTTTTAAAGTTAAAAACGCCTATTGCGTGTTCAAAAAATAAATTTAGCAAAAATTCATTACTTGTTGGTGACACACTTTTCGAGATAATCGCAATTTTCTGAAAAAATCTCCATTCACTGCTGTATTAAATGCAATCTTCAAGTTGAGCTATCTCTAAAACTATTTGTCTGGTACCCTTGAAATTCTGGGATCACGTGGTTGTTGCCATGGAGATCGTTATAATTGAAAGTGGCAATGACACCTTTTGAACTCTGGAAAGACCTCAAGACAAGCGCTCCAATTTTCGAATTCAGAACAAAATTTTCAACAAATATTTGCAAACAATTGTCATTTTATGCATGTGAGGGGAAAATGGGAATTTTAGAAATTTTAAAATGTTCCAAATTTTTACTTTTAAAATAAAAATAAAAATCTTTAACATTCTGAAAATTGTGATTATCTTGATTGATAATTGATTATTGATAATCGATAATTGGTAATCGATAATCGATTATTGATTATCGATAATCGATTATTGATTATCGATTATTGATTGACACCGCCATACAAATAGACAGTCCATAAGGAAAAGGCCCGATTTGAAATTCACCCCCCCCATCATTTTTAATGGTATTTGAATAGTAGGCCCAATCATGATTGATATTGATAATCGATTAATAATAATTGACAATCGATTATTGATTATCGATTATCAATTATTGATTATTGATTGACACCGCCATACACATAGACAGTCCGTAAGTAAAAGGCCTACGTAAGGAAAAGACGTGATTTGAAAATCACCCCCCACATCATTTGTAATGCTATTTGAATAGTAGGCCCAATCATGATTGATATTGGTAATCGATTATTGATAATCGATTATTGAATATCGATTATTGATTATCAATTAGTGATCAGTGATTGATTATTGATTAAATGCAGACAAGATCATGCTACCGGTATAGGTATCTTCTACAATTCCCATCGCCTCCGCCATTCCTGGTCGAATACGATAGGATTTCGGTCATTAAGCACGTTAACACGGCTACCCAATAGGGCTGGGGTTGAAAACTTAGTCTCCGGTCAGAGCAGGTAGTTGAATTCGGAAGGCGATCATGCAAGGAGGCTTATAGGCTTGAAACAGGCACTGTCATTGATTGGTTAGGGTTAGTTTAGGGTTAGGATTAGGGTTATGAAAGGGCTTAGGGTTAGCTTACACAAAATAATTACATGAAGGTTGCACACCGCCCCCCCCCCCAAGTAGCTTGTTGATTCAAAAGCTAGTGAGGGCTCACACATGTTCAGAGTGCCCGTCAGGCAAAGGCTAGAATATTTTCTATCTAATAATAACTGAAATCCTATCGTGATCGACCAGTAATGTCTTTCCTTTTTCGATTTTTTTTTTTTTTTTTTTTTTTTTAAAGTTAAAAACGCCTATTGCGTGTTCAAAAAATAAATTTAGCAAAAATTCATTACTTGTTGGTGACACACTTTTCGAGATAATCGCAATTTTATGAAAAAATCTCCATTCACTGCTGTATTAAATGCAATCTTCAAGTTGAGCTATCTCTAAAACTATTTGTCTGGTACCCTTGAAATTCTGGGATCACGTGGTTGTTGCCATGGAGATCGTTATAATTGAAAGTGGCAATGACACCTTTTGAACTCTGGAAAGACCTCAAGACAAGCGCTCCAATTTTCGAATTCAGAACAAAATTTTCAACAAATATTTGCAAAAAATTGTCATTTTATGCATGTGAAGGTGAAAATGGGAATTTTAGAAATTTTTAAAAATGTTCCAAATTTTTACTTTTAAAATAAAAATAAAAAATCTTTAACATTCTGAAAATTGTGATTATCTTGATTGATAATTGATTATTGATAATCGATAATTGGTAATCGATAATCGATTATTGATTATCGATAATCGATTATTGATTATCGATTATTGATTGACACCGCCATACAAATAGACAGTCCATAAGGAAAAGGCCCGATTTGAAATTCACCCCCCCCATCATTTTTAATGGTATTTGAATAGTAGGCCCAATCATGATTGATATTGATAATCGATTAATAATAATTGACAATCGATTATTGATTATCGATTATCAATTATTGATTATTGATTGACACCGCCATACACATAGACAGTCCGTAAGTAAAAGGCCTACGTAAGGAAAAGACGTGATTTGAAAATCACCCCCCCACATCATTTGTAATGCTATTTGAATAGTAGGCCCAATCATGATTGATATTGGTAATCGATTATTGATAATCGATTATTGAATATCGATTATTGATTATCAATTAGTGATCAGTGATTGATTATTGATTAAATGCAGACAAGATCATGCTACCGGTATAGGTATCTTCTACAATTCCCATCGCCTCCGCCATTCCTGGTCGAATACGATAGGATTTCGGTCATTAAGCACGTTAACACGGCTACCCAATAGGGCTGGGGTTGAAAACTTAGTCTCCGGTCAGAGCAGGTAGTTGAATTCGGAAGGCGATCATGCAAGGAGGCTTATAGGCTTGAAACAGGCACTGTCATTGATTGGTTAGGGTTAGTTTAGGGTTAGGATTAGGGTTATGAAAGGGCTTAGGGTTAGCTTACACAAAATAATTACATGAAGGTTGGACACCTGCCCCCCTCAAGTAGCTTGTTGATTCAAAAGCTAGTGAGGGCTCACACATGTTCAGAGTGCCCGTCAGGCAAAGGCTAGAATATTTTCTATCTAATAATAACTGAAATCCTATCGTGATCGACCAGTAATGTCTTTCCTTTTTCGATTTTTTTTTTTTTTTTTTTTTTTTAAAGTTAAAAAACGCCTATTGCGTGTTCAAAAAATAAATTTAGCAAAAATTCATTACTTGTTGGTGACACACTTTTCGAGATAATCGCAATTTTATGAAAAAATCTCCATTCACTGCTGTATTAAATGCAATCTTCAAGTTGAGCTATCTCTAAAACTATTTGTCTGGTACCCTTGAAATTCTGGGATCACGTGGTTGTTGCCATGGAGATCGTTATAATTGAAAGTGGCAATGACACCTTTTGAACTCTGGAAAGACCTCAAGACAAGCGCTCCAATTTTCGAATTCAGAACAAAATTTTCAACAAATATTTGCAAAAATTGTCATTTTATGCATGTGAAGGTGAAAATGGGAATTTTAGAAATTTTTAAAATGTTCCAAATTTTACTTTTAAAATAAAAATAAAAATCTTTAACATTCTGAAAATTGTGATTATCTTGATTGATAATTGATTATTGATAATCGATAATTGGTAATCGATAATCGATTATTGATTATCGATAATCGATTATTGATTATCGATTATTGATTGACACCGCCATACAAATAGACAGTCCATAAGGAAAAGGCCCGATTTGAAATTCACCCCCCCCATCATTTTTAATGGTATTTGAATAGTAGGCCCAATCATGATTGATATTGATAATCGATTAATAATAATTGACAATCGATTATTGATTATCGATTATCAATTATTGATTATTGATTGACACCGCCATACACATAGACAGTCCGTAAGTAAAAGGCCTACGTAAGGAAAAGACGTGATTTGAAAATCACCCCCCACATCATTTGTAATGCTATTTGAATAGTAGGCCCAATCATGATTGATATTGGTAATCGATTATTGATAATCGATTATTGAATATCGATTATTGATTATCAATTAGTGATCAGTGATTGATTATTGATTAAATGCAGACAAGATCATGCTACCGGTATAGGTATCTTCTACAAGTCCCATCGCCTCCGCCATTCCTGGTCGAATACGATAGGATTTCGGTCATTAAGCACGTTAACACGGCTACCCAATAGGGCTGGGGTTGAAAACTTAGTCTCCGGTCAGAGCAGGTAGTTGAATTCGGAAGGCGATCATGCAAGGAGGCTTATAGGCTTGAAACAGGCACTGTCATTGATTGGTTAGGGTTAGTTTAGGGTTAGGATTAGGGTTATGAAAGGGCTTAGGGTTAGCTTACACAAAATAATTACATGAAGGTTGGACACCGCCCCCCCCCCTCAAGTAGCTTGTTGATTCAAAAGCTAGTGAGGGCTCACACATGTTCAGAGTGCCCGTCAGGCAAAGGCTAGAATATTTTCTATCTAATAATAACTGAAATCCTATCGTGATCGACCAGTAATGTCTTTCCTTTTTCGATTTTTTTTTTTTTTTTTTTTTTTAAAGTTAAAAACGCCTATTGCGTGTTCAAAAAATAAATTTAGCAAAAATTCATTACTTGTTGGTGACACACTTTTCGAGATAATCGCAATTTTATGAAAAAATCTCCATTCACTGCTGTATTAAATGCAATCTTCAAGTTGAGCTATCTCTAAAACTATTTGTCTGGTACCCTTGAAATTCTGGGATCACGTGGTTGTTGCCATGGAGATCGTTATAATTGAAAGTGGCAATGACACCTTTTGAACTCTGGAAAGACCTCAAGACAAGCGCTCCAATTTTCGAATTCAGAACAAAATTTTCAACAAATATTTGCAAAAAATTGTCATTTTATGCATGTGAAGGTGAAAATGGGAATTTTAGAAATTTTAAAAATGTTCCAAATTTTTACTTTTAAAATAAAAATAAAAAATCTTTAACATTCTGAAAATTGTGATTATCTTGATTGATAATTGATTATTGATAATCGATAATTGGTAATCGATAATCGATTATTGATTATCGATAATCGATTATTGATTATCGATTATTGATTGACACCGCCATACAAATAGACAGTCCATAAGGAAAAGGCCCGATTTGAAATTCACCCCCCCCATCATTTTTAATGGTATTTGAATAGTAGGCCCAATCATGATTGATATTGATAATCGATTAATAATAATTGACAATCGATTATTGATTATCGATTATCAATTATTGATTATTGATTGACACCGCCATACACATAGACAGTCCGTAAGTAAAAGGCCTACGTAAGGAAAAAGACGTGATTTGAAAATCACCCCCCCACATCATTTGTAATGCTATTTGAATAGTAGGCCCAATCATGATTGATATTGGTAATCGATTATTGATAATCGATTATTGAATATCGATTATTGATTATCAATTAGTGATCAGTGATTGATTATTGATTAAATGCAGACAAGATCATGCTACCGGTATAGGTATCTTCTATAATTCCCATCGCCTCCGCCATTCCTGGTCGAATACGATAGGATTTCGGTCATTAAGCACGTTAACACGGCTACCCAATAGGGCTGGGGTTGAAAACTTAGTCTCCGGTCAGAGCAGGTAGTTGAATTCGGAAGGCGATCATGCAAGGAGGCTTATAGGCTTGAAACAGGCACTGTCATTGATTGGTTAGGGTTAGTTTAGGGTTAGGATTAGGGTTATGAAAGGGCTTAGGGTTAGCTTACACAAAATAATTACATGAAGGTTGGACACCGCCCCCCCCCTCAAGTAGCTTGTTGATTCAAAAGCTAGTGAGGGCTCACACATGTTCAGAGTGCCCGTCAGGCAAAGGCTAGAATATTTTCTATCTAATAATAACTGAAATCCTATCGTGATCGACCAGTAATGTCTTTCCTTTTTCGATTTTTTTTTTTTTTTTTTTTTTTTTTTAAAGTTAAAAACGCCTATTGCGTGTTCAAAAATAAATTTAGCAAAAATTCATTACTTGTTGGTGACACACTTTTCGAGATAATCGCAATTTTATGAAAAATCTCCATTCACTGCTGTATTAAATGCAATCTTCAAGTTGAGCTATCTCTAAAACTATTTGTCTGGTACCCTTGAAATTCTGGGATCACGTGGTTGTTGCCATGGAGATCGTTATAATTGAAAGTGGCAATGACACCTTTTGAACTCTGGAAAGACCTCAAGACAAGCGCTCCAATTTTCGAATTCAGAACAAAATTTTCAACAAATATTTGCAAAAAATTGTCATTTTATGCATGTGAAGGTGAAAATGGGAATTTTAGAAATTTTAAAAATGTTCCAAATTTTTACTTTTAAAATAAAAATAAAAAATCTTTAACATTCTGAAAATTGTGATTATCTTGATTGATAATTGATTATTGATAATCGATAATTGGTAATCGATAATCGATTATTGATTATCGATAATCGATTATTGATTATCGATTATTGATTGACACCGCCATACAAATAGACAGTCCATAAGGAAAAGGCCCGATTTGAAATTCACCCCCCCCATCATTTTTAATGGTATTTGAATAGTAGGCCCAATCATGATTGATATTGATAATCGATTAATAATAATTGACAATCGATTATTGATTATCGATTATCAATTATTGATTATTGATTGACACCGCCATACACATAGACAGTCCGTAAGTAAAAGGCCTACGTAAGGAAAAGACGTGATTTGAAAATCACCCCCCCCCCCACATCATTTGTAATGCTATTTGAATAGTAGGCCCAATCATGATTGATATTGGTAATCGATTATTGATAATCGATTATTGAATATCGATTATTGATTATCAATTAGTGATCAGTGATTGATTATTGATTAAATGCAGACAAGATCATGCTACCGGTATAGGTATCTTCTATAATTCCCATCGCCTCCGCCATTCCTGGTCGAATACGATAGGATTTCGGTCATTAAGCACGTTAACACGGCTACCCAATAGGGCTGGGGTTGAAAACTTAGTCTCCGGTCAGAGCAGGTAGTTGAATTCGGAAGGCGATCATGCAAGGAGGCTTATAGGCTTGAAACAGGCACTGTCATTGATTGGTTAGGGTTAGTTTAGGGTTAGGATTAGGGTTATGAAAGGGCTTAGGGTTAGCTTACACAAAATAATTACATGAAGGTTGGACACTGCCCCCCCCCTCAAGTAGCTTGTTGATTCAAAAGCTAGTGAGGGCTCACATGTTCAGAGTGCCCGTCAGGCAAAGGCTAGAATATTTTCTATCTAATAATAACTGAAATCCTATCGTGATCGACCAGTAATGTCTTTCCTTTTTTCGATTTTTTTTTTTTTTTTTTTTTTTTTTTTTTTAAAGTTAAAAACGCCTATTGCGTGTTCAAAAATAAATTTAGCAAAAATTCATTACTTGTTGGTGACACACTTTTCGAGATAATCGCAATTTTATGAAAAAATCTCCATTCACTGCTGTATTAAATGCAATCTTCAAGTTGAGCTATCTCTAAAACTATTTGTCTGGTACCCTTGAAATTCTGGGATCACGTGGTTGTTGCCATGGAGATCGTTATAATTGAAAGTGGCAATGACACCTTTTGAACTCTGGAAAGACCTCAAGACAAGCGCTCCAATTTTCGAATTCAGAACAAAATTTTCAACAAATATTTGCAAAAAGTGTCATTTTATGCATGTGAAGGTGAAAATGGGAATTTTAGAAATTTTTAAAAATGTTCCAAATTTTTACTTTTAAAATAAAAATAAAAAATCTTTAACATTCTGAAAATTGTGATTATCTTGATTGATAATTGATTATTGATAATCGATAATTGGTAATCGATAATCGATTATTGATTATCGATAATCGATTATTGATTATCGATTATTGATTGACACCGCCATACAAATAGACAGTCCATAAGGAAAAGGCCCGATTTGAAATTCACCCCCCCCATCATTTTTAATGGTATTTGAATAGTAGGCCCAATCATGATTGATATTGATAATCGATTAATAATAATTGACAATCGATTATTGATTATCGATTATCAATTATTGATTATTGATTGACACCGCCATACACATAGACAGTCCGTAAGTAAAAGGCCTACGTAAGGAAAAGACGTGATTTGAAAATCACCCCCCCCACATCATTTGTAATGCTATTTGAATAGTAGGCCCAATCATGATTGATATTGGTAATCGATTATTGATAATCGATTATTGAATATCGATTATTGATTATCAATTAGTGATCAGTGATTGATTATTGATTAAATGCAGACAAGATCATGCTACCGGTATAGGTATCTTCTACAATTCCCATCGCCTCCGCCATTCCTGGTCGAATACGATAGGATTTCGGTCATTAAGCACGTTAACACGGCTACCCAATAGGGCTGGGGTTGAAAACTTAGTCTCCGGTCAGAGCAGGTAGTTGAATTCGGAAGGCGATCATGCAAGGAGGCTTATAGGCTTGAAACAGGCACTGTCATTGATTGGTTAGGGTTAGTTTAGGGTTAGGATTAGGGTTATGAAAGGGCTTAGGGTTAGCTTACACAAAATAATTACATGAAGGTTGGACTGCCCCCCCCCTCAAGTAGCTTGTTGATTCAAAAGCTAGTGAGGGCTCACACATGTTCAGAGTGCCCGTCAGGCAAAGGCTAGAATATTTTCTATCTAATAATAACTGAAATCCTATCGTGATCGACCAGTAATGTCTTTCCTTTTTCGATTTTTTTTTTTTTTTTTTAAAGTTAATAAACGCCTATTGCGTGTTCAAAAAATAAATTTAGCAAAAATTCATTACTTGTTGGTGACACACTTTTCGAGATAATCGCAATTTTATGAAAAAATCTCCATTCACTGCTGTATTAAATGCAATCTTCAAGTTGAGCTATCTCTAAAACTATTTGTCTGGTACCCTTGAAATTCTGGGATCACGTGGTTGTTGCCATGGAGATCGTTATAATTGAAAGTGGCAATGACACCTTTTGAACTCTGGAAAGACCTCAAGACAAGCGCTCCAATTTTCGAATTCAGAACAAAATTTTCAACAAATATTTGCAAAAAATTGTCATTTTATGCATGTGAAGGTGAAAATGGGAATTTTAGAAATTTTAAAATGTTCCAAATTTTTACTTTTAAAATAAAAATAAAAAATCTTTAACATTCTGAAAATTGTGATTATCTTGATTGATAATTGATTATTGATAATCGATAATTGGTAATCGATAATCGATTATTGATTATCGATAATCGATTATTGATTATCGATTATTGATTGACACCGCCATACAAATAGACAGTCCATAAGGAAAAGGCCCGATTTGAAATTCACCCCCCCCATCATTTTTAATGGTATTTGAATAGTAGGCCCAATCATGATTGATATTGATAATCGATTAATAATAATTGACAATCGATTATTGATTATCGATTATCAATTATTGATTATTGATTGACACCGCCATACACATAGACAGTCCGTAAGTAAAAGGCCTACGTAAGGAAAAGACGTGATTTGAAAATCACCCCCCCACATCATTTGTAATGCTATTTGAATAGTAGGCCCAATCATGATTGATATTGGTAATCGATTATTGATAATCGATTATTGAATATCGATTATTGATTATCAATTAGTGATCAGTGATTGATTATTGATTAAATGCAGACAAGATCATGCTACCGGTATAGGTATCTTCTATAATTCCCATCGCCTCCGCCATTCCTGGTCGAATACGATAGGATTTCGGTCATTAAGCACGTTAACACGGCTACCCAATAGGGCTGGGGTTGAAAACTTAGTCTCCGGTCAGAGCAGGTAGTTGAATTCGGAAGGCGATCATGCAAGGAGGCTTATAGGCTTGAAACAGGCACTGTCATTGATTGGTTAGGGTTAGTTTAGGGTTAGGATTAGGGTTATGAAAGGGCTTAGGGTTAGCTTACACAAAATAATTACATGAAGGTTGGCCACCGCCCCCCCCCCCTCAAGTAGCTTGTTGATTCAAAAGCTAGTGAGGGCTCACACATGTTCAGAGTGCCCGTCAGGCAAAGGCTAGAATATTTTCTATCTAATAATAACTGAAATCCTATCGTGATCGACCAGTAATGTCTTTCCTTTTTCGATTTTTTTTTTTTTTTTTTTTTTTTAAAGTTAAAAACGCCTATTGCGTGTTCAAAAATAAATTTAGCAAAAATTCATTACTTGTTGGTGACACACTTTTCGAGATAATCGCAATTTTATGAAAAAATCTCCATTCACTGCTGTATTAAATGCAATCTTCAAGTTGAGCTATCTCTAAAACTATTTGTCTGGTACCCTTGAAATTCTGGGATCACGTGGTTGTTGCCATGGAGATCGTTATAATTGAAAGTGGCAATGACACCTTTTGAACTCTGGAAAGACCTCAAGACAAGCGCTCCAATTTTCGAATTCAGAACAAAATTTTCAACAAATATTTGCAAAAAATTGTCATTTTATGCATGTGAAGGTGAAAATGGGAATTTTAGAAATTTTTAAAAATGTTCCAAATTTTTACTTTTAAAATAAAAAAAAAAAATCTTTAACATTCTGAAAATTGTGATTATCTTGATTGATAATTGATTATTGATAATCGATAATTGGTAATCGATAATCGATTATTGATTATCGATAATCGATTATTGATTATCGATTATTGATTGACACCGCCATACAAATAGACAGTCCATAAGGAAAAGGCCCGATTTGAAATTCACCCCCCCCATCATTTTTAATGGTATTTGAATAGTAGGCCCAATCATGATTGATATTGATAATCGATTAATAATAATTGACAATCGATTATTGATTATCGATTATCAATTATTGATTATTGATTGACACCGCCATACACATAGACAGTCCGTAAGTAAAAGGCCTACGTAAGGAAAAGACGTGATTTGAAAATCACCCCCCCACATCATTTGTAATGCTATTTGAATAGTAGGCCCAATCATGATTGATATTGGTAATCGATTATTGATAATCGATTATTGAATATCGATTATTGATTATCAATTAGTGATCAGTGATTGATTATTGATTAAATGCAGACAAGATCATGCTACCGGTATAGGTATCTTTCATAATTCCCATCGCCTCCGCCATTCCTGGTCGAATACGATAGGATTTCGGTCATTAAGCACGTTAACACGGCTACCCAATAGGGCTGGGGTTGAAAACTTAGTCTCCGGTCAGAGCAGGTAGTTGAATTCGGAAGGCGATCATGCAAGGAGGCTTATAGGCTTGAAACAGGCACTGTCATTGATTGGTTAGGGTTAGTTTAGGGTTAGGATTAGGGTTATGAAAGGGCTTAGGGTTAGCTTACACAAAATAATTACATGAAGGTTGGACACTGCCCCCCCCCTCAAGTAGCTTGTTGATTCAAAAGCTAGTGAGGGCTCACACATGTTCAGAGTGCCCGTCAGGCAAAGGCTAGAATATTTTCTATCTAATAATAACTGAAATCCTATCGTGATCGACCAGTAATGTCTTTCCTTTTTTCGATTTTTTTTTTTTTTTTTTTTAAAGTTAAAAAACGCCTATTGCGTGTTCAAAAAATAAATTTAGCAAAAATTCATTACTTGTTGGTGACACACTTTTCGAGATAATCGCAATTTTATGAAAAATCTCCATTCACTGCTGTATTAAATGCAATCTTCAAGTTGAGCTATCTCTAAAACTATTTGTCTGGTACCCTTGAAATTCTGGGATCACGTGGTTGTTGCCATGGAGATCGTTATAATTGAAAGTGGCAATGACACCTTTTGAACTCTGGAAAGACCTCAAGACAAGCGCTCCAATTTTCGAATTCAGAACAAAATTTTCAACAAATATTTGCAAAAACTGTCATTTTATGCATGTGAAGGTGAAAATGGGAATTTTAGAAATTTTTAAACATGTTCCAAATTTTTACTTTTAAAATAAAAATAAAAAATCTTTAACATTCTGAAAATTGTGATTATCTTGATTGATAATTGATTATTGATAATCGATAATTGGTAATCGATAATCGATTATTGATTATCGATAATCGATTATTGATTATCGATTATTGATTGACACCGCCATACAAATAGACAGTCCATAAGGAAAAGGCCCGATTTGAAATTCACCCCCATCATTTTTAATGGTATTTGAATAGTAGGCCCAATCATGATTGATATTGATAATCGATTAATAATAATTGACAATCGATTATTGATTATCGATTATCAATTATTGATTATTGATTGACACCGCCATACACATAGACAGTCCGTAAGTAAAAGGCCTACGTAAGGAAAAAGACGTGATTTGAAAATCACCCCCCACATCATTTGTAATGCTATTTGAATAGTAGGCCCAATCATGATTGATATTGGTAATCGATTATTGATAATCGATTATTGAATATCGATTATTGATTATCAATTAGTGATCAGTGATTGATTATTGATTAAATGCAGACAAGATCATGCTACCGGTATAGGTATCTTCTAATTCCCATCGCCTCCGCCATTCCTGGTCGAATACGATAGGATTTCGGTCATTAAGCACGTTAACACGGCTACCCAATAGGGCTGGGGTTGAAAACTTAGTCTCCGGTCAGAGCAGGTAGTTGAATTCGGAAGGCGATCATGCAAGGAGGCTTATAGGCTTGAAACAGGCACTGTCATTGATTGGTTAGGGTTAGTTTAGGGTTAGGATTAGGGTTATGAAAGGGCTTAGGGTTAGCTTACACAAAATAATTACATGAAGGTTGGACACTGCCCCCCCCCCTCAAGTAGCTTGTTGATTCAAAAGCTAGTGAGGGCTCACACATGTTCAGAGTGCCCGTCAGGCAAAGGCTAGAATATTTTCTATCTAATAATAACTGAAATCCTATCGTGATCGACCAGTAATGTCTTTCCTTTTTTCGATTTTTTTTTTTTTTTTTTTTTTTAAAGTTAAAAAACGCCTATTGCGTGTTCAAAAAATAAATTTAGCAAAAATTCATTACTTGTTGGTGACACACTTTTCGAGATAATCGCAATTTTATGAAAAAATCTCCATTCACTGCTGTATTAAATGCAATCTTCAAGTTGAGCTATCTCTAAAACTATTTGTCTGGTACCCTTGAAATTCTGGGATCACGTGGTTGTTGCCATGGAGATCGTTATAATTGAAAGTGGCAATGACACCTTTTGAACTCTGGAAAGACCTCAAGACAAGCGCCCAATTTTCGAATTCAGAACAAAATTTTCAACAAATATTTGCAAAAAATTGTCATTTTATGCATGTGAAGGTGAAAATGGGAATTTTAGAAATTTTTAAAATGTTCCAAATTTTTACTTTTAAAATAAAATAAAAATCTTTAACATTCTGAAAATTGTGATTATCTTGATTGATAATTGATTATTGATAATCGATAATTGGTAATCGATAATCGATTATTGATTATCGATAATCGATTATTGATTATCGATTATTGATTGACACCGCCATACAAATAGACAGTCCATAAGGAAAAGGCCCGATTTGAAATTCACCCCCCCCATCATTTTTAATGGTATTTGAATAGTAGGCCCAATCATGATTGATATTGATAATCGATTAATAATAATTGACAATCGATTATTGATTATCGATTATCAATTATTGATTATTGATTGACACCGCCATACACATAGACAGTCCGTAAGTAAAAGGCCTACGTAAGGAAAAGACGTGATTTGAAAATCACCCCCCCACATCATTTGTAATGCTATTTGAATAGTAGGCCCAATCATGATTGATATTGGTAATCGATTATTGATAATCGATTATTGAATATCGATTATTGATTATCAATTAGTGATCAGTGATTGATTATTGATTAAATGCAGACACGATCATGCTACCGGTATAGGTATCTTCTACAATTCCCCGCGCCTCCGCCATTCCTGGTCGAATACGATAGGATTTCGGTCATTAAGCACGTTAACACGGCTACCCAATAGGGCTGGGGTTGAAAACTTAGTCTCCGGTCAGAGCAGGTAGTTGAATTCGGAAGGCGATCATGCAAGGAGGCTTATAGGCTTGAAACAGGCACTGTCATTGATTGGTTAGGGTTAGTTTAGGGTTAGGATTAGGGTTATGAAAGGGCTTAGGGTTAGCTTACACAAAATAATTACATGAAGGTTGGACACTGCCCCCCCTCAAGTAGCTTGTTGATTCAAAAGCTAGTGAGGGCTCACACATGTTCAGAGTGCCCGTCAGGCAAAGGCTAGAATATTTTCTATCTAATAATAACTGAAATCCTATCGTGATCGACCAGTAATGTCTTTCCTTTTTTCGATTTTTTTTTTTTTTTTTTTTTTTTTTTAAAGTTAAAAAACGCCTATTGCGTGTTCAAAAAATAAATTTAGCAAAAATTCATTACTTGTTGGTGACACACTTTTCGAGATAATCGCAATTTTATGAAAAATCTCCATTCACTGCTGTATTAAATGCAATCTTCAAGTTGAGCTATCTCTAAAACTATTTGTCTGGTACCCTTGAAATTCTGGGATCACGTGGTTGTTGCCATGGAGATCGTTATAATTGAAAGTGGCAATGACACCTTTTGAACTCTGGAAAGACCTCAAGACAAGCGCTCCAATTTTCGAATTCAGAACAAAATTTTCAACAAATATTTGCAAAAAATTGTCATTTTATGCATGTGAAGGTGAAAATGGGAATTTTAGAAATTTTTAAAATGTTCCAAATTTTACTTTTAAAATAAAAATAAAAAATCTTTAACATTCTGAAAATTGTGATTATCTTGATTGATAATTGATTATTGATAATCGATAATTGGTAATCGATAATCGATTATTGATTATCGATAATCGATTATTGATTATCGATTATTGATTGACACCGCCATACAAATAGACAGTCCATAAGGAAAAGGCCCGATTTGAAATTCACCCCCCCCATCATTTTTAATGGTATTTGAATAGTAGGCCCAATCATGATTGATATTGATAATCGATTAATAATAATTGACAATCGATTATTGATTATCGATTATCAATTATTGATTATTGATTGACACCGCCATACACATAGACAGTCCGTAAGTAAAAGGCCTACGTAAGGAAAAGACGTGATTTGAAAATCACCCCCCCCACATCATTTGTAATGCTATTTGAATAGTAGGCCCAATCATGATTGATATTGGTAATCGATTATTGATAATCGATTATTGAATATCGATTATTGATTATCAATTAGTGATCAGTGATTGATTATTGATTAAATGCAGACAAGATCATGCTACCGGTATAGGTATCTTCTACCAACCCCATCGACTCCGCCATTCCTGGTCGAATACGATAGGATTTCGGTCATTAAGCACGTTAACACGGCTACCCAATAGGGCTGGGGTTGAAAACTTAGTCTCCGGTCAGAGCAGGTAGTTGAATTCGGAAGGCGATCATGCAAGGAGGCTTATAGGCTTGAAACAGGCACTGTCATTGATTGGTTAGGGTTAGTTTAGGGTTAGGATTAGGGTTATGAAAGGGCTTAGGTTAGCTTACACAAAATAATTACATGAAGGTTGGACACTGCCCCCCCTCAAGTAGCTTGTTGATTCAAAAGCTAGTGAGGGCTCACACATGTTCAGAGTGCCCGTCAGGCAAAGGCTAGAATATTTTCTATCTAATAATAACTGAAATCCTATCGTGATCGACCAGTAATGTCTTTCCTTTTTTCGATTTTTTTTTTTTTTTTTTTTTTTAAAGTTAAAAAACGCCTATTGCGTGTTCAAAAATAAATTTAGAAAAAATTCATTACTTGTTGGTGACACACTTTTCGAGATAATCGCAATTTTATGAAAAAATCCCCATTCACTGCTGTATTAAATGCAATCTTCAAGTTGAGCTATCTCTAAAACTATTTGTCTGGTACCCTTGAAATTCTGGGATCACGTGGTTGTTGCCATGGAGATCGTTATAATTGAAAGTGGCAATGACACCTTTTGAACTCTGGAAAGACCTCAAGACAAGCGCTCCAATTTTCGAATTCAGAACAAAATTTTCAACAAATATTTGACAAAAAATTGTCATTTTATGCATGTGAAGGTGAAAATGGGAATTTTAGAAATTTTAAAATGTTCCAAATTTTACTTTTAAAATAAAAAATAAAAAATCTTTAACATTCTGAAAATTGTGATTATCTTGATTGATAATTGATTATTGATAATCGATAATTGGTAATCGATAATCGATTATTGATTATCGATAATCGATTATTGATTATCGATTATTGATTGACACCGCCATACAAATAGACAGTCCATAAGGAAAAGGCCCGATTTGAAATTCACCCCCCCCATCATGTTTAATGGTATTTGAATAGTAGGCCCAATCATGATTGATATTGATAATCGATTAATAATAATTGACAATCGATTATTGATTATCGATTATCAATTATTGATTATTGATTGACACCGCCATACACATAGACAGTCCGTAAGTAAAAGGCCTACGTAAGGAAAAGACGTGATTTGAAAATCACCCCCCCACATCATTTGTAATGCTATTTGAATAGTAGGCCCAATCATGATTGATATTGGTAATCGATTATTGATAATCGATTATTGAATATCGATTATTGATTATCAATTAGTGATCAGTGATTGATTATTGATTAAATGCAGACAAGATCATGCTACCGGTATAGGTATCTTTCTATAATTCCCATCGCCTCCGCCATTCCTGGTCGAATACGATAGGATTTTCGGTCATTAAGCACGTTAACACGGCTACCCAATAGGGCTGGGGTTGAAAACTTAGTCTCCGGTCAGAGCAGGTAGTTGAATTCGGAAGGCGATCATGCAAGGAGGCTTATAGGCTTGAAACAGGCACTGTCATTGATTGGTTAGGTTAGTTTAGGGTTAGGATTAGGGTTATGAAAGGGCTTAGGGTTAGCTTACACAAAATAATTACATGAAGGTTGGACACCGCCCCCCTCAAGTAGCTTGTTGATTCAAAAGCAAGTGAGGGCTAACACAGCTTCAGAGTGCCCGTCAGGCAAAGGCTAGAATATTTTCTATCTAATAATAACTGAAATCCTATCGTGATCGACCAGTAATGTCTTTCCTTTTTCGATTTTTTTTTTTTTTTTTTTTTAAAGTTAAAAACGCCTATTGCGTGTTCAAAAAATAAATTTAGCAAAAATTCATTACTTGTTGGTGACACACTTTTCGAGATAATCGCAATTTTATGAAAAAATCTCCATTCACTGCTGTATTAAATGCAATCTTCAAGTTGAGCTATCTCTAAAACTATTTGTCTGGTACCTTTGAAATTCTGGGATCACGTGGTTGTTGCCATGGAGATCGTTATAATTGAAAGTGGCAATGACACCTTTTGAACTCTGGAAAGACCTCAAGACAAGCGCTCCAATTTTCGAATTCAGAACAAAATTTTCAACAAATATTTGCAAAAAATTGTCATTTTATGCATGTGAAGGTGAAAATGGGAATTTTAGAAATTTTTAAAAATGTTCCAAATTTTTACTTTTAAAATAAAAATAAAAAATCTTTAACATTCTGAAAATTGTGATTATCTTGATTGATAATTGATTATTGATAATCGATAATTGGTAATCGATAATCGATTATTGATTATCGATAATCGATTATTGATTATCGATTATTGATTGACACCGCCATACAAATAGACAGTCCATAAGGAAAAGGCCCGATTTGAAATTCACCCCCATCATTTTTAATGGTATTTGAATAGTAGGCCCAATCATGATTGATATTGATAATCGATTAATAATAATTGACAATCGATTATTGATTATCGATTATCAATTATTGATTATTGATTGACACCGCCATACACATAGACAGTCCGTAAGTAAAAGGCCTACGTAAGGAAAAGACGTGATTTGAAAATCACCCCCCACATCATTTGTAATGCTATTTGAATAGTAGGCCCAATCATGATTGATATTGGTAATCGATTATTGATAATCGATTATTGAATATCGATTATTGATTATCAATTAGTGATCAGTGATTGATTATTGATTAAATGCAGACAAGATCATGCTACCGGTATAGGTATCTTTCTATAATTCCCATCGCCTCCGCCATTCCTGGTCGAATACGATAGGATTTCGGTCATTAAGCACGTTAACACGGCTACCCAATAGGGCTGGGGTTGAAAACTTAGTCTCCGGTCAGAGCAGGTAGTTGAATTCGGAAGGCGATCATGCAAGGAGGCTTATAGGCTTGAAACAGGCACTGTCATTGATTGGTTAGGGTTAGTTTAGGGTTAGGATTAGGGTTATGAAAGGGCTTAGGGTTAGCTTACACAAAATAATTACATGAAGGTTGGACACCGCCCCCCCCCCTCAAGTAGCTTGTTGATTCAAAAGCTAGTGAGGGCTCACACATGTTCAGAGTGCCCGTCAGGCAAAGGCTAGAATATTTTCTATCTAATAATAACTGAAATCCTATCGTGATCGACCAGTAATGTCTTTCCTTTTTTCGATTTTTTTTTTTTTTTTTTTTTTTTAAAGTTAAAAAACGCCTATTGCGTGTTCAAAAAATAAATTTAGCAAAAATTCATTACTTGTTGGTGACACACTTTTCGAGATAATCGCAATTTTATGAAAACATCTCCATTCACTGCTGTATTAAATGCAATCTTCAAGTTGAGCTATCTCTAAAACTATTTGTCTGGTACCCTTGAAATTCTGGGATCACGTGGTTGTTGCCATGGAGATCGTTATAATTGAAAGTGGCAATGACACCTTTTGAACTCTGGAAAGACCTCAAGACAAGCGCTCCAATTTTCGAATTCAGAACAAAATTTTCAACAAATATTTGCAAAAATTGTCATTTTATGCATGTGAAGGTGAAAATGGGAATTTTAGAAATTTTTAAAATGTTCCAAATTTTTACTTTTAAAATAAAAATAAAAATCTTTAACATTCTGAAAATTGTGATTATCTTGATTGATAATTGATTATTGATAATCGATAATTGGTAATCGATAATCGATTATTGATTATCGATAATCGATTATTGATTATCGATTATTGATTGACACCGCCATACAAATAGACAGTCCATAAGGAAAAGGCCCGATTTGAAATTCACCCCCCCCCATCATTTTTAATGGTATTTGAATAGTAGGCCCAATCATGATTGATATTGATAATCGATTAATAATAATTGACAATCGATTATTGATTATCGATTATCAATTATTGATTATTGATTGACACCGCCATACACATAGACAGTCCGTAAGTAAAAGGCCTACGTAAGGAAAAGACGTGATTTGAAAATCACCCCCCACATCATTTGTAATGCTATTTGAATAGTAGGCCCAATCATGATTGATATTGGTAATCGATTATTGATAATCGATTATTGAATATCGATTATTGATTATCAATTAGTGATCAGTGATTGATTATTGATTAAATGCAGACAAGATCATGCTACCGGTATAGGTATCTTCTACAATTCCCATCGCCTCCGCCATTCCTGGTCGAATACGATAGGATTTCGGTCATTAAGCACGTTAACACGGCTACCCAATAGGGCTGGGGTTGAAAACTTAGTCTCCGGTCAGAGCAGGTAGTTGAATTCGGAAGGCGATCATGCAAGGAGGCTTATAGGCTTGAAACAGGCACTGTCATTGATTGGTTAGGGTTAGTTTAGGGTTAGGATTAGGGTTATGAAAGGGCTTAGGGTTAGCTTACACAAAATAATTACATGAAGGTTGGACACTGCCCCCCCCCTCAAGTAGCTTGTTGATTCAAAAGCTAGTGAGGGCTCACACATGTTCAGAGTGCCCGTCAGGCAAAGGCTAGAATATTTTCTATCTAATAATAACTGAAATCCTATCGTGATCGACCAGTAATGTCTTTCCTTTTTCGATTTTTTTTTTTTTTTTTTTTTTAAAGTTAAAAACGCCTATTGCGTGTTCAAAAAATAAATTTAGCAAAAATTCATTACTTGTTGGTGACACACTTTTCGAGATAATCGCAATTTTATGAAAAATCTCCATTCACTGCTGTATTAAATGCAATCTTCAAGTTGAGCTATCTCTAAAACTATTTGTCTGGTACCCTTGAAATTCTGGGATCACGTGGTTGTTGCCATGGAGATCGTTATAATTGAAAGTGGCAATGACACCTTTTGAACTCTGGAAAGACCTCAAGACAAGCGCTCCAATTTTCGAATTCAGAACAAAATTTTCAACAAATATTTGCAAAAATTGTCATTTTATGCATGTGAAGGTGAAAATGGGAATTTTAGAAATTTTAAAATGTTCCAAATTTTTACTTTTAAAATAAAAATAAAAAATCTTTAACATTCTGAAAATTGTGATTATCTTGATTGATAATTGATTATTGATAATCGATAATTGGTAATCGATAATCGATTATTGATTATCGATAATCGATTATTGATTATCGATTATTGATTGACACCGCCATACAAATAGACAGTCCATAAGGAAAAGGCCCGATTTGAAATTCACCCCCCCCCCATCATTTTTAATGGTATTTGAATAGTAGGCCCAATCATGATTGATATTGATAATCGATTAATAATAATTGACAATCGATTATTGATTATCGATTATCAATTATTGATTATTGATTGACACCGCCATACACATAGACAGTCCGTAAGTAAAAGGCCTACGTAAGGAAAAGACGTGATTTGAAAATCACATCATTTGTAATGCTATTTGAATAGTAGGCCCAATCATGATTGATATTGGTAATCGATTATTGATAATCGATTATTGAATATCGATTATTGATTATCAATTAGTGATCAGTGATTGATTATTGATTAAATGCAGACAAGATCATGCTACCGGTATAGGTATCTTCTACAATTCCCATCGCCTCCGCCATTCCTGGTCGAATACGATAGGATTTCGGTCATTAAGCACGTTAACACGGCTACCCAATAGGGCTGGGGTTGAAAACTTAGTCTCCGGTCAGAGCAGGTAGTTGAATTCGGAAGGCGATCATGCAAGGAGGCTTATAGGCTTGAAACAGGCACTGTCATTGATTGGTTAGGGTTAGTTTAGGGTTAGGATTAGGGTTATGAAAGGGCTTAGGGTTAGCTTACACAAAATAATTACATGAAGGTTGGACACTGCCCCCCCTCAAGTAGCTTGTTGATTCAAAAGCTAGTGAGGGCTCACACATGTTCAGAGTGCCCGTCAGGCAAAGGCTAGAATATTTTCTATCTAATAATAACTGAAATCCTATCGTGATCGACCAGTAATGTCTTTCCTTTTTCGATTTTTTTTTTTTTTTTTAAAGTTAAAAACGCCTATTGCGTGTTCAAAAAATAAATTTAGCAAAAATTCATTACTTGTTGGTGACACACTTTTCGAGATAATCGCAATTTTATGAAAAATCTCCATTCACTGCTGTATTAAATGCAATCTTCAAGTTGAGCTATCTCTAAAACTATTTGTCTGGTACCCTTGAAATTCTGGGATCACGTGGTTGTTGCCATGGAGATCGTTATAATTGAAAGTGGCAATGACACCTTTTGAACTCTGGAAAGACCTCAAGACAAGCGCTCCAATTTTCGAATTCAGAACAAAATTTTCAACAAATATTTGCAAAAATTGTCATTTTATGCATGTGAAGGTGAAAATGGGAATTTTAGAAATTTTTAAAATGTTCCAAATTTTTACTTTTAAAATAAAAATAAAAAATCTTTAACATTCTGAAAATTGTGATTATCTTGATTGATAATTGATTATTGATAATCGATAATTGGTAATCGATAATCGATTATTGATTATCGATAATCGATTATTGATTATCGATTATTGATTGACACCGCCATACAAATAGACAGTCCATAAGGAAAAGGCCCGATTTGAAATTCACCCCCATCATTTTTAATGGTATTTGAATAGTAGGCCCAATCATGATTGATATTGATAATCGATTAATAATAATTGACAATCGATTATTGATTATCGATTATCAATTATTGATTATTGATTGACACCGCCATACACATAGACAGTCCGTAAGTAAAAGGCCTACGTAAGGAAAAGACGTGATTTGAAAATCACCCCCCCCCCCCCACATCATTTGTAATGCTATTTGAATAGTAGGCCCAATCATGATTGATATTGGTAATCGATTATTGATAATCGATTATTGAATATCGATTATTGATTATCAATTAGTGATCAGTGATTGATTATTGATTAAATGCAGACAAGATCATGCTACCGGTATAGGTATCTTCTACAATTCCCAGCGCCTCCGCCATTCCTGGTCGAATACGATAGGATTTCGGTCATTAAGCACGTTAACACGGCTACCCAATAGGGCTGGGGTTGAAAACTTAGTCTCCGGTCAGAGCAGGTAGTTGAATTCGGAAGGCGATCATGCAAGGAGGCTTATAGGCTTGAAACAGGCACTGTCATTGATTGGTTAGGGTTAGTTTAGGGTTAGGATTAGGGTTATGAAAGGGCTTAGGGTTAGCTTACACAAAATAATTACATGAAGGTTGGACACTGCCCCCCCCTCAAGTAGCTTGTTGATTCAAAAGCTAGTGAGGGCTCACACATGTTCAGAGTGCCCGTCAGGCAAAGGCTAGAATATTTTCTATCTAATAATAACTGAAATCCTATCGTGATCGACCAGTAATGTCTTTCCTTTTTTCGATTTTTTTTTTTTTTTTTTTTTTTTTTAAAGTTAAAAACGCCTATTGCGTGTTCAAAAATAAATTTAGCAAAAATTCATTACTTGTTGGTGACACACTTTTCGAGATAATCGCAATTTTATGAAAAAATCTCCATTCACTGCTGTATTAAATGCAATCTTCAAGTTGAGCTATCTCTAAAACTATTTGTCTGGTACCCTTGAAATTCTGGGATCACGTGGTTGTTGCCATGGAGATCGTTATAATTGAAAGTGGCAATGACACCTTTGAACTCTGGAAAGACCTCAAGACAAGCGCCCAATTTTCGAATTCAGAACAAAATTTTCAACAAATATTTGCAAAAAAATTGTCATTTTATGCATGTGAAGGTGAAAATGGGAATTTTAGAAATTTTTAAAAATGTTCCAAATTTTTACTTTTAAAATAAAAATAAAAAATCTTTAACATTCTGAAAATTGTGATTATCTTGATTGATAATTGATTATTGATAATCGATAATTGGTAATCGATAATCGATTATTGATTATCGATAATCGATTATTGATTATCGATTATTGATTGACACCGCCATACAAATAGACAGTCCATAAGGAAAAGGCCCGATTTGAAATTCACCCCCCCCATCATTTTTAATGGTATTTGAATAGTAGGCCCAATCATGATTGATATTGATAATCGATTAATAATAATTGACAATCGATTATTGATTATCGATTATCAATTATTGATTATTGATTGACACCGCCATACACATAGACAGTCCGTAAGTAAAAGGCCTACGTAAGGAAAAGACGTGATTTGAAAATCACCCCCCACATCATTTGTAATGCTATTTGAATAGTAGGCCCAATCATGATTGATATTGGTAATCGATTATTGATAATCGATTATTGAATATCGATTATTGATTATCAATTAGTGATCAGTGATTGATTATTGATTAAATGCAGACAAGATCATGCTACCGGTATAGGTATCTTTTCATAATTCCCATCGCCTCCGCCATTCCTGGTCGAATACGATAGGATTTCGGTCATTAAGCACGTTAACACGGCTACCCAATAGGGCTGGGGTTGAAAACTTAGTCTCCGGTCAGAGCAGGTAGTTGAATTCGGAAGGCGATCATGCAAGGAGGCTTATAGGCTTGAAACAGGCACTGTCATTGATTGGTTAGGGTTAGTTTAGGTTAGGATTAGGGTTATGAAAGGGCTTAGGGTTAGCTTACACAAAATAATTACATGAAGGTTGGACACTGCCCCCCCCTCAAGTAGCTTGTTGATTCAAAAGCTAGTGAGGGCTCACACATGTTCAGAGTGCCCGTCAGGCAAAGGCTAGAATATTTTCTATCTAATAATAACTGAAATCCTATCGTGATCGACCAGTAATGTCTTTCCTTTTTCGATTTCTTTTTTTTTTTTTTTTTTTTTTTTTAAAGTTAAAAAACGCCTATTGCGTGTTCAAAAAAATAAATTTAGCAAAAATTCATTACTTGTTGGTGACACACTTTTCGAGATAATCGCAATTTTATGAAAAAATCTCCATTCACTGCTGTATTAAATGCAATCTTCAAGTTGAGCTATCTCTAAAACTATTTGTCTGGTACCCTTGAAATTCTGGGATCACGTGGTTGTTGCCATGGAGATCGTTATAATTGAAAGTGGCAATGACACCTTTTGAACTCTGGAAAGACCTCAAGACAAGCGCTCCAATTTTCGAATTCAGAACAAAATTTTCAACAAATATTTGCAAAAAATTGTCATTTTATGCATGTGAAGGTGAAAATGGGAATTTTAGAAATTTTTAAAAATGTTCCAAATTTTTACTTTTAAAATAAAATAAAAATCTTTAACATTCTGAAAATTGTGATTATCTTGATTGATAATTGATTATTGATAATCGATAATTGGTAATCGATAATCGATTATTGATTATCGATAATCGATTATTGATTATCGATTATTGATTGACACCGCCATACAAATAGACAGTCCATAAGGAAAAGGCCCGATTTGAAATTCACCCCCCCCATCATTTTTAATGGTATTTGAATAGTAGGCCCAATCATGATTGATATTGATAATCGATTAATAATAATTGACAATCGATTATTGATTATCGATTATCAATTATTGATTATTGATTGACACCGCCATACACATAGACAGTCCGTAAGTAAAAGGCCTACGTAAGGAAAAGACGTGATTTGAAAATCACCCCCCCACATCATTTGTAATGCTATTTGAATAGTAGGCCCAATCATGATTGATATTGGTAATCGATTATTGATAATCGATTATTGAATATCGATTATTGATTATCAATTAGTGATCAGTGATTGATTATTGATTAAATGCAGACAAGATCATGCTACCGGTATAGGTATCTTCTATAATTCCCATCGCCTCCGCCATTCCTGGTCGAATACGATAGGATTTCGGTCATTAAGCACGTTAACACGGCTACCCAATAGGGCTGGGGTTGAAAACTTAGTCTCCGGTCAGAGCAGGTAGTTGAATTCGGAAGGCGATCATGCAAGGAGGCTTATAGGCTTGAAACAGGCACTGTCATTGATTGGTTAGGGTTAGTTTAGGGTTAGGATTAGGGTTATGAAAGGGCTTAGGGTTAGCTTACACAAAATAATTACATGAAGGTTGGACACCGCCCCCCCCCCCTCAAGTAGCTTGTTGATTCAAAAGCTAGTGAGGGCTCACACATGTTCAGAGTGCCCGTCAGGCAAAGGCTAGAATATTTTCTATCTAATAATAACTGAAATCCTATCGTGATCGACCAGTAATGTCTTTCCTTTTTCGATTTTTTTTTTTTTTTTTTTTTAAAGTTAAAAACGCCTATTGCGTGTTCAAAAATAAATTTAGCAAAAATTCATTACTTGTTGGTGACACATTTTTCGAGATAATCGCAATTTTATGAAAAAATCTCCATTCACTGCTGTATTAAATGCAATCTTCAAGTTGAGCTATCTCTAAAACTATTTGTCTGGTACCCTTGAAATTCTGGGATCACGTGGTTGTTGCCATGGAGATCGTTATAATTGAAAGTGGCAATGACACCTTTTGAACTCTGGAAAGACCTCAAGACAAGCGCTCCAATTTTCGAATTCAGAACAAAATTTTCAACAAATATTTGCAAAAAATTGTCATTTTATGCATGTGAAGGTGAAAATGGGAATTTTAGAAATTTTAAAATGTTCCAAATTTTTACTTTTAAAATAAAAATAAAAATCTTTAACATTCTGAAAATTGTGATTATCTTGATTGATAATTGATTATTGATAATCGATAATTGGTAATCGATAATCGATTATTGATTATCGATAATCGATTATTGATTATCGATTATTGATTGACACCGCCATACAAATAGACAGTCCATAAGGAAAAGGCCCGATTTGAAATTCCCCCCCCCCATCATTTTTAATGGTATTTGAATAGTAGGCCCAATCATGATTGATATTGATAATCGATTAATAATAATTGACAATCGATTATTGATTATCGATTATCAATTATTGATTATTGATTGACACCGCCATACACATAGACAGTCCGTAAGTAAAAGGCCTACGTAAGGAAAAAGACGTGATTTGAAAATCACCCCCCCACATCATTTGTAATGCTATTTGAATAGTAGGCCCAATCATGATTGATATTGGTAATCGATTATTGATAATCGATTATTGAATATCGATTATTGATTATCAATTAGTGATCAGTGATTGATTATTGATTAAATGCAGACAAGATCATGCTACCGGTATAGGTATCTTCTACAATCCCCATCGCCTCCGCCATTCCTGGTCGAATACGATAGGATTTCGGTCATTAAGCACGTTAACACGGCTACCCAATAGGGCTGGGGTTGAAAACTTAGTCTCCGGTCAGAGCAGGTAGTTGAATTCGGAAGGCGATCATGCAAGGAGGCTTATAGGCTTGAAACAGGCACTGTCATTGATTGGTTAGGGTTAGTTTAGGGTTAGGATTAGGGTTATGAAAGGGCTTAGGGTTAGCTTACACAAAATAATTACATGAAGGTTGGACACTACCCCCCCCCTCAAGTAGCTTGTTGATTCAAAAGCTAGTGAGGGCTCACACATGTTCAGAGTGCCCGTCAGGCAAAGGCTAGAATATTTTCTATCTAATAATAACTGAAATCCTATCGTGATCGACCAGTAATGTCTTTCCTTTTTCGATTTTTTTTTTTTTTTTTTTTTAAAGTTAAAAACGCCTATTGCGTGTTCAAAAATAAATTTAGCAAAAATTCATTACTTGTTGGTGACACACTTTTCGAGATAATCGCAATTTTATGAAAAATCTCCATTCACTGCTGTATTAAATGCAATCTTCAAGTTGAGCTATCTCTAAAACTATTTGTCTGGTACCCTTGAAATTCTGGGATCACGTGGTTGTTGCCATGGAGATCGTTATAATTGAAAGTGGCAATGACACCTTTTGAACTCTGGAAAGACCTCAAGACAAGCGCTTCAATTTTCGAATTCAGAACAAAATTTTCAACAAATATTTGCAAAAAATTGTCATTTTATGCATGTGAAGGTGAAAATGGGAATTTTAGAAATTTTTAAAAATGTTCCAAATTTTTACTTTTAAAATAAAAATAAAAAATCTTTAACATTCTGAAAATTGTGATTATCTTGATTGATAATTGATTATTGATAATCGATAATTGGTAATCGATAATCGATTATTGATTATCGATAATCGATTATTGATTATCGATTATTGATTGACACCGCCATACAAATAGACAGTCCATAAGGAAAAGGCCCGATTTGAAATTCACCCCCATCATTTTTAATGGTATTTGAATAGTAGGCCCAATCATGATTGATATTGATAATCGATTAATAATAATTGACAATCGATTATTGATTATCGATTATCAATTATTGATTATTGATTGACACCGCCATACACATAGACAGTCCGTAAGTAAAAGGCCTACGTAAGGAAAAGACGTGATTTGAAAATCACCCCCACATCATTTGTAATGCTATTTGAATAGTAGGCCCAATCATGATTGATATTGGTAATCGATTATTGATAATCGATTATTGAATATCGATTATTGATTATCAATTAGTGATCAGTGATTGATTATTGATTAAATGCAGACAAGATCATGCTACCGGTATAGGTATCTTCTACAATTCCCATCGCCTCCGCCATTCCTGGTCGAATACGATAGGATTTCGGTCATTAAGCACGTTAACACGGCTACCCAATAGGGCTGGGGTTGAAAACTTAGTCTCCGGTCAGAGCAGGTAGTTGAATTCGGAAGGCGATCATGCAAGGAGGCTTATAGGCTTGAAACAGGCACTGTCATTGATTGGTTAGGTTAGTTTAGGGTTAGGATTAGGGTTATGAAAGGGCTTAGGTTAGCTTACACAAAATAATTACATGAAGGTTGGACACTGCCCCCCCCTCAAGTAGCTTGTTGATTCAAAAGCTAGTGAGGGCTCACATGTTCAGAGTGCCCGTCAGGCAAAGGCTAGAATATTTTCTATCTAATAATAACTGAAATCCTATCGTGATCGACCAGTAATGTCTTTCCTTTTTCGATTTTTTTTTTTTTTTTTTTTTTAAAGTTAAAAACGCCTATTGCGTGTTCAAAAATAAATTTAGCAAAAATTCATTACTTGTTGGTGACACACTTTTCGAGATAATCGCAATTTTATGAAAAAATCTCCATTCACTGCTGTATTAAATGCAATCTTCAAGTTGAGCTATCTCTAAAACTATTTGTCTGGTACCCTTGAAATTCTGGGATCACGTGGTTGTTGCCATGGAGATCGTTATAATTGAAAGTGGCAATGACACCTTTTGAACTCTGGAAAGACCTCAAGACAAGCGCTCCAATTTTCGAATTCAGAACAAAATTTTCAACAAATATTTGCAAAAAATTGTCATTTTATGCATGTGAAGGTGAAAATGGGAATTTTAGAAATTTTAAAATGTTCCAAATTTTACTTTTAAAATAAAAATAAAAAATCTTTAACATTCTGAAAATTGTGATTATCTTGATTGATAATTGATTATTGATAATCGATAATTGGTAATCGATAATCGATTATTGATTATCGATAATCGATTATTGATTATCGATTATTGATTGACACCGCCATACAAATAGACAGTCCATAAGGAAAAGGCCCGATTTGAAATTCACCCCCATCATTTTTAATGGTATTTGAATAGTAGGCCCAATCATGATTGATATTGATAATCGATTAATAATAATTGACAATCGATTATTGATTATCGATTATCAATTATTGATTATTGATTGACACCGCCATACACATAGACAGTCCGTAAGTAAAAAGGCCTACGTAAGGAAAAAGACGTGATTTGAAAATCACCCCCCACATCATTTGTAATGCTATTTGAATAGTAGGCCCAATCATGATTGATATTGGTAATCGATTATTGATAATCGATTATTGAATATCGATTATTGATTATCAATTAGTGATCAGTGATTGATTATTGATTAAATGCAGACAAGATCATGCTACCGGTATAGGTATCTTCTACAATTCGCATCGCCTCCGCCATTCCTGGTCGAATACGATAGGATTTCGGTCATTAAGCACGTTAACACGGCTACCCAATAGGGCTGGGGTTGAAAACTTAGTCTCCGGTCAGAGCAGGTAGTTGAATTCGGAAGGCGATCATGCAAGGAGGCTTATAGGCTTGAAACAGGCACTGTCATTGATTGGTTAGGGTTAGTTTAGGTTAGGATTAGGGTTATGAAAGGGCTTAGGGTTAGCTTACACAAAATAATTACATGAAGGTTGGACACCGCCCCCCCCTCAAGTAGCTTGTTGATTCAAAAGCTAGTGAGGGCTCACACATGTTCAGAGTGCCCGTCAGGCAAAGGCTAGAATATTTTCTATCTAATAATAACTGAAATCCTATCGTGATCGACCAGTAATGTCTTTCCTTTTTCGATTTTTTTTTTTTTTTTTTAAAGTTAAAAACGCCTATTGCGTGTTCAAAAAATAAATTTAGCAAAAATTCATTACTTGTTGGTGACACACTTTTCGAGATAATCGCAATTTTATGAAAAAAGCTCCATTCACTGCTGTATTAAATGCAATCTTCAAGTTGAGCTATCTCTAAAACTATTTGTCTGGTACCCTTGAAATTCTGGGATCACGTGGTTGTTGCCATGGAGATCGTTATAATTGAAAGTGGCAATGACACCTTTTGAACTCTGGAAAGACCTCAAGACAAGCGCCCAATTTTCGAATTCAGAACAAAATTTTCAATAAATATTTGCAAAAATTGTCATTTTATGCATGTGAAGGTGAAAATGGGAATTTTAGAAATTTTTAAAAATGTTCCAAATTTTTACTTTTAATAAAAATAAAAAATCTTTAACATTCTGAAAATTGTGATTATCTTGATTGATAATTGATTATTGATAATCGATAATTGGTAATCGATAATCGATTATTGATTATCGATAATCGATTATTGATTATCGATTATTGATTGACACCGCCATACAAATAGACAGTCCATAAGGAAAAGGCCCGATTTGAAATTCACCCCCATCATTTTTAATGGTATTTGAATAGTAGGCCCAATCATGATTGATATTGATAATCGATTAATAATAATTGACAATCGATTATTGATTATCGATTATCAATTATTGATTATTGATTGACACCGCCATACACATAGACAGTCCGTAAGTAAAAGGCCTACGTAAGGAAAAGACGTGATTTGAAAATCATTTCCCCACATCATTTGTAATGCTATTTGAATAGTAGGCCCAATCATGATTGATATTGGTAATCGATTATTGATAATCGATTATTGAATATCGATTATTGATTATCAATTAGTGATCAGTGATTGATTATTGATTAAATGCAGACAAGATCATGCTACCGGTATAGGTATCTTCTACAATTCCCATCGCCTCCGCCATTCCTGGTCGAATACGATGGGATTTCGGTCATTAAGCACGTTAACACGGCTACCCAATAGGGCTGGGGTTGAAAACTTAGTCTCCGGTCAGAGCAGGTAGTTGAATTCGGAAGGCGATCATGCAAGGAGGCTTATAGGCTTGAAACAGGCACTGTCATTGATTGGTTAGGGTTAGTTTAGGGTTAGGATTAGGGTTATGAAAGGGCTTAGGGTTAGCTTACACAAAATAATTACATGAAGGTTGGACAGCGCCCCCCCCCTCAAGTAGGTTGTTGATTCAAAAGCGAGTGAGGGCTCACACATGTTCAGGGTGCCCGTCAGGCAAAGGCTAGAATATTTTCTATCTAATAATAACTGAAATCCTATCGTGATCGACCAGTAATGTCTTTTCCTTTTTCGATTTTTTTTTTTTTTTTTTTTTTTTTAAAGTTAAAAAACGCCATTGCGTGTTCAAAAAAAAATAAATTTAGCAAAAATTCATTACTTGTTGGTGACACACTTTTCGAGATAATCGCAATTTTATGAAAAAATCTCCATTCACTGCTGTATTAAATGCAATCTTCAAGTTGAGCTATCTCTAAAACTATTTGTCTGGTACCCTTGAAATTCTGGGATCACGTGGTTGTTGCCATGGAGATCGTTATAATTGAAAGTGGCAATGACACCTTTTGAACTCTGGAAAGACCTCAAGACAAGCGCTCCAATTTTCGAATTCAGAACAAAATTTTCAACAAATATTTGCAAAAAATTGTCATTTTATGTATGTGAAGGTGAAAATGGGAATTTTAGAAATTTTAAAATGTTCCAAATTTTTACTTTTAAAATAAAAATAAAAATCTTTAACATTCTGAAAATTGTGATTATCTTGATTGATAATTGATTATTGATAATCGATAATTGGTAATCGATAATCGATTATTGATTATCGATAATCGATTATTGATTATCGATTATTGATTGACACCGCCATACAAATAGACAGTCCATATGAAAAAGGCCCGATTTGAAATTCACCCCCCCCCCATCATTTTTAATGGTATTTGAATAGTAGGCCCAATCATGATTGATATTGATAATCGATTAATAATAATTGACAATCGATTATTGATTATCGATTATCAATTATTGATTATTGATTGACACCGCCATACATAGACAGTCCGTAAGTAAAAGGCCTACGTAAGGAAAAGACGTGATTTGAAAATCACCCCGCCACATCATTTGTAATGCTATTTGAATAGTAGGCCCAATCATGATTGATATTGGTAATCGATTATTGATAATCGATTATTGAATATCGATTATTGATTATCAATTAGTGATCAGTGATTGATTATTGATTAAATGCAGACAAGATCATGCTACCGGTATAGGTATCTTCTACAATTCCATCGCCTCCGCCATTCCTGGTCGAATACGATAGGATTTCGGTCATTAAGCACGTTAACACGGCTACCCAATAGGGCTGGGGTTGAAAACTTAGTCTCCGGTCAGAGCAGGTAGTTGAATTCGGAAGGCGATCATGCAAGGAGGCTTATAGGCTTGAAACAGGCACTGTCATTGATTGGTTAGGGTTAGTTTAGGGTTAGGATTAGGGTTATGAAAGGGCTTAGGGTTAGCTTACACAAAATAATTACATGAAGGTTGGACACTGCCCCCCCTCAAGTAGCTTGTTGATTCAAAAGCTAGTGAGGGCTCACACATGTTCAGAGTGCCCGTCAGGCAAAGGCTAGAATATTTTCTATCTAATAATAACTGAAATCCTATCGTGATCGACCAGTAATGTCTTTCCTTTTTTCGATTTTTTTTTTTTTTTTTTTAAAGTTAAAAACGCCTATTGCGTGTTCAAAAAATAAATTTAGCAAAAAATTCATTACTTGTTGGTGTACACTTTTCGAGATAATCGCAATTTTATGAAAAATCTCCATTCACTGCTGTATTAAATGCAATCTTCAAGTTGAGCTATCTCTAAAACTATTTGTCTG
>NW_027305753.1:0-64000 GCF_039555335.1 Amphiura filiformis | reverse complement strand
TATCTGTGGCAGCAAAAATTTGCTTTGTTTTTAGTTCTTCTACAAAAATCACTTTATATTTATTAGGTGAATCTAAATTTACTTCCCACCCTTGTTTCTTAACTGATTCATAAAATCTGCTCTTTGCTTCCTGAGTTTGTACTGGCCTAGATAAATCAAGAATTGGCTCATTAGGTTTTCCTTTGCCATATTTAATATAATCAGCATCCATATAATTATAAGCATCCCATATAGTTGTAGAATGCTCTTCCTCCTCAAAATCAATTAAATTAAATTCTTCCCCAGGAGTTTAAAAATCTTCCATGTATATATTTAGTGATAATTTATTTTTACTATAAAATAAACTTCAGCATACAAAACAACCCCCACACACCATCAAAACCCCCCACACCCAAATTGAACCTTATATATCAAGTCTCTTATTTTGTTTTAGAACAATATGAAGGTCATTGGTCATTTCCGGTTTAAAGGTCATTATCCTGGCTTGACCTTATGTTAAGTGCTAGTCTCCTTACTACTACCTTCCACTTCTGTTGTGCTTTAGGGACTGGGGGTCTTTTTATCTTTTCAGTTTCCGTAACTCTATTGTTCAGATACGAAAACGCAAGGGATTCAGTAAGTTTACTGTAATCTGATTTCATTGTTAACTCTGAAGTACCAATCAGCTTATTTCAATAGAGATGATTTGCCTGTGTCAATATTAAAAGGCTGGAGTGGAGATAAAAGATTATGGAAACCCGATGTCTGACCGGTGTTTTAATGGTCTAGCGTCCTCTCGTGTTTGACACTGTTTATCAATTTAAAAATTGATTCACATTATTATCATGATTATGACAAAATGCCAATCCGAATGAAAAGGTGCACCTTTTTCTGTAAAAACGTTGGGGGTGTCGCACCCCCAATGCACCTGTGCAGGGCCGCAGTTTCGCCCTGCCCTCATATCAATGTCTATCTCCTATTTTGCTTCATCCTCCCCCCCGCTCTCCGAATGATCAGTCTCCCCACTCTCTCCCCGGTTCCTTCTCTCTCCTCTGAGTTCTTCTCTTTCTTGTCTTTCCGTCTATCCCTCTCCTCTCTTTCTTCCTCACCCCCTCCCACTCTCACTTGTTCAGTTTCAAGTATCCCCTCCCTCCCTCCCTCCCCCTTCCCTGCGAAATTTATCAGTATGATCCATGACTGAAAATAAGCTCTGCAAAAATAAACATTTAAAATAAACCCGAGCCTTGTATATAGACCCAACCAATTATCAGATTAGCTTGCCATTGGTACGAATGAATAGAATACATTATCTTTGCTCCAACGCATTTCTTTTGTATTGCATTTCAATATCAAACATGATTACCAAATCACCACTTGTACGCGCCTCATTGGGAGATATTTGACTATTTTAGACGCTTGTTTCATCGCCAATATGAAAAACTTTTGCTTATAACTTGGCAACATGGTTAGTATATATTTCACTGCAAGACTATTTTTAAGAGCCACTTACGTCTAGGCGTAGTGCATATACACCAAACACAAGTCAATTGAAGACGTACAATTTCCCGCGAATTTAGGACCGTAAAATTTAGACTCTTCTTTTGTCTAGATTAGCACCCAACCGCTCATCTCAAGGATTTATGTAAAAAATCAATATAACTTACCAAAACGAAAACTGAAATTCACGAGCTTCAAATTTTCAGTAACTAACAAAAAGCTAGAATAAAAGATTGATCACACCTGGGAGACTACCACTTCAGAATAACAATGACTTACAAAAACGGATACGGTTACGGAAACAGAAACTGAAAAGATAAAACGACGGTAAGGGTCTTTTTATCTTTTCAGTTTCCGTAACTCTATTGTTCAGATACGAAAACGCAAGGGATTCAGTAAGTTTATTGTAATCTGACTTCATTGTTAACTCTGAAGTACCAATCAGCTTATTTCAATGGAGGTAATTGCCTGTGTCAATAAAGCCCATAAAGGCTGGAGATAAAATAGTATTGAACACCGTTGTCCGACCGCTGTTTTAATGGTCTAGCGCCCTCTCGTGTTTGACAGTGATAAATTGATTCACATTATTATGACAAAATGCAAATCCGAATGAAAAGGTCCACTTTTTCTGTAAAAACGTTGAAAATAAGCCCTTCAATCACAAAAGGTCCGCTTATGAGCCTGTCGCGCCCCATTGCACTTGTGCAGGGCCACAGTGTCGCCCTTCCCTCGTATCAATGTCTATCTCCCTATTTTGCTTCCTCCTGCCCCCCCCCCTCGTATCAATGTCTATCTCCCTATTTGAGTCTTTGGCACTAAAACGAGTTAGCTAATTACGATTATACACATATAAACTATTAAATTAAACAGGTTTCATGTACCGGACTCAACCGGAACATTGTGCATTATTTAAGAACATTTTACATCTATTTTCCATCGAAAAAGTCACCAAAATCTTACCTTATTTGCTAAAGATGAAACTTTTCTACACAACACGATCAAGAAAACGGTTTGTTCAGAGCATCAGTGAAATTCCATTATCTTACTTCTGGGTAGCGTTTGTTTGTTCGTGGATGGGTTTGTTATACATTTTTCCAGTAATGATTTCGACAAGCATCGACCGCGGTAAATGGATCATACATGAAAGAAAGTACCATTGATAGCTTTTCTTTTCATGCGTCAATAGATAAGCGGATTAAAACTTGGCCGATCGAAGTCGTTGTGGTTCCTTCTCATCTCTTTCTTCCATGATTATAACAAATGATAGGGCAAGTTACTATGCGTCTGGAGTGTATTGTGGATTATACTCCTCACCAATAACATCAAATCATTCATAGGGCATACAATTTGTATTTATTATAGAATTGGGCCAAGCCATAAGCATGCACAGAAGAAGATTCAAATACCGCGCCGAATTATTGTAATTGGCTGAGGGACAGCTGAGATCACACTGAGTTAATACACTAAGAATAAATATGCCAATAAGAAACACTGTCTGCATTTTACGAACTGAATTATATTGAACAAATGTTTTTGGTGAGGAGTATAATTGATTTAATATTCATCCATTCACTATCCAAAATCACAATACCTGCAAATCTGTATAATGAGACCTTCCAAAGTAATGTACCCAACTTCTACCGGATTATTTCTAATGTGTTGAGAAAAACCTTCCAATTTCAATAGAATTTCAGGTAAACCCTCATTCAATGCTTTGGAAACACAAAAATCCCGTTAGGTCTCAGCAAATGTTAACACTTTTCTTTCATGACTTTCTTTGAAAGTGGATATTTTTTCAAATAAGTAACAAAAACTGGGTGTCTAAGTTAATTGGACAGACAGTAAACTACAATGCAGCACATTATTGTTAATGTGTATTGTCCCATTGGAAAGGTTAAAAAATGAGTCTATTTGTAGTTTCCCATTTATCTCAGTGACGAGTGAACGGATTTTTATGTTTTATGCACCAATCTATAGAAGACACTTCATGGATCTGCAAGAAATTTTTTATTTTACTGCTGATATTTTAAGTTATGTCCCCCGAATTAGAATGAAAACATGTTTAAGTCTGAGACGAATAGATATATTTGTCTCAGTTGAAATGCTTTTATTATTTTAGGTATTATGTTTTGACTTCACTATGGTATATTCATGTAAGACAATAATTGGTTATTTAAAAACCTAGTTGTAAAATAATATGGTAGATAATATTAAATAATATTTTCAACATGCGTGGAATTCAGATTGCTAGGCAAACCGAACATTTTTGAAAATCAGCCTGGTTGCCTGATCTATTTTTGTTGGATATGAAAGGTGTGACTAAAATGATTATGTTTTAACATTGTTCTAAGCGTGTGACAAAGTGTTATTGTTTGTATGAACATTTTCAAACATTTAGAAGTTATGTTACCTGTGTGGCAAGCTTGGGTTCAAAACAAACTTGCCCTAGCTTGTTCCGTAGTACGGAAGCGTCTAAGTGACACAACTTCGCAAGATATTTATCTTGCCAAATAGACTTATTATCAGCATAATGTCAAGACGATATAAATAATAAATATAAATCAACATGGCACGATAAAAGTAAAAAAAAAATGGATGACAACATGGCAGGATAATTTGTCACGTCAAGTTGACTTAACAAAAAATGTTACGGAGCTTTCTAAGTGCCATCACTTGGCGAGATAATTATCTTAATAAGTACAGTACACATATTTATATTGATCGGAGATTATATACGTATTTATTAGTAATAGACAGGTAATAGTATATTTCAACTCAATTCAATTCAATGCAATTCAATTTATTTCCATCAAAAATACAAAGAATACTTAATTAATACCAAAATGATTAAAAAACACAAGATGGAGGAGATGAACAAAATTAAACAAAATTTGAAAAAAAAAAATGCCTGCAAAAGTGTTGCACCACCTTATAAAAAATTAAACACACACGTATAACAACAAAACAAGACAAGTGTGGAGGCCTAAAAAGCAAAGGATAAACAAAAATAAATAAGTCAGTGATGTTAATTTACCGGCAAATTAAAAATGACTGTTTATATCAACCGGTAAATTAGCGTTAATTTACGATCATTAATGTAAATAATGAAAAAACAAAATTGCAAACTTTACTTACTAAGAAACTAGGGGCCTAAAGCATAGAATGAAGAGGATAATCTTGTAGCAAAAAAAAGATGAAACTCAATGATAACATAATCCCAGGCCGAAACACTTCAAAATTTCACAATAAACAATGACAAGATAAGCTTCCATCAGCCATCGTGTGTATGCGCTTTATTACGTAATCAATAAGTATGTTGAACAAACGCATTTATGGCAGAAAGGCTGGTAGCATACTAGTAGTGGTATAGGTTCTCGACTGTTAATCCAAAGGTTGTGCATTCATACCCTGGTTTAATTGTAAACTTTTAATTGTAATGAATTTATTTTTCTTTTGTAATAATAATGACAATAAATCCGTCGTATAAAACTGAACACAGCGCGATCCAGCCTCGTATACTGAAGTATATCATGTATTATGTGATGCAAATGATGACCAGTAAAAGAAATATCGCCGACCATACGATCCGTTTATATAATCTTCTCCGCAGCCAGTTTGGTTACGCGTAACCAAACTAGCTGCAGAAGAGACTACTATTCATATAATGACGTTATCAGTCTGTTGCATTGGACCGTACGAGCCAGCATTTTACCAACACAGTTGTCTTTTTTCAGCAGAAATACAACTAAATAAATTGCAAGAAGTGTCAACTTTTTCAAATGAATAACAGAGCGTGAATTTAAATTGGTTGTAATGGCAGGGCGTGAACTTGCGAACAATTATACTGTGTATGTAGGTCCCATAAGTTAATGGTCTGGCCCTCAGGAGCCCAAAAAGAAAACGGAGTACGTACTTTCTCGTGAACGAAAATAGCTTCAGAGCCCAACCATCATAACCATACTAGGCTTGGGGCACAGGTAGCCCAGTAGAACTAGAGGCCGGCGGTTCTCGGCCGGCACGGTTGTCGACGCACAGTAAATAGGTACATATACAAGGTGTCCCATAAAAAGGTTACATGTAGAAAATGAACCGCATTTTGTGATGGTACAACAAAACAATGTCATTTTTTCAGATATTATTTATTCATCCTTCGTGTAACTGTTTGTTAAATTTCAATTGTGTATCTTAAAAGGAACTTAACTTATGAGCGCAAGATGACAGGGGTGTCAAGAGTGGCTAACCATCACAATATTGCACAACTAAAGTTGAACACTCGCACACCTTTGTTTTCAGATTTTTCTGTATTACTTTTTATGTGTCTCTTATTTTTCATTGTTGAATTTATTGCAGAAAAGAAACATATTTAAAAATCTAATATTGTGCACTGAAAATAAATCAGTTTTAGAACTTCTTGACTCTTAGTGGTAACAAATATAGGAAGATGGTCATTAGAGAAGAACACATTTTTGGTGAAAGCAGTTCTGCACGCAGTATCTCATGTCAACATAGTGAAATGAATAACAATCTGTTGCATTTAGGCCTTGTTTGGATTTTGTTGACTTGAAATCGTTGCTGTTTGTTTTTACAAGTTTTATTGTTTGTTTATTAGAATAAAATACTGCATCTGCCATGTTACGGCTGGGCCTACTCAAGTGCCCCGCCAAATGCACGGTGGCTGTGAAGGTGGTATAATGAACCTCGTATTGCATTATGTCACGTAAAGAGCTTGCTCAGGATGCGTGGAATGTGGACTAAGTACGTAGGTTGTGAACTTGACATTCACAGCGGTACTAGTAGAGGGTACATAGATTATGTCATGAAAAGTATATTTATATTTGTTAACATTAACTACATCTACAACAAAATCTACATGTAACTTTTTTTGGGGACACCCGGTACATGATATAGGAAGTGACAAGTATAATCTCACATTTTGTCACAAGATACAGCAAATTCGGGCTTGATATTTGCAGGATATCTAAGCTCGCGTATATACGGTACAATTATGCAAACATTAGTACAGCTTCGACAAAAATTAGAGGATAAAACTGAAAGCTACTTAAATCGCACAGGCGAAAGCAGAAGGACATCGGGAAGGCATATTATATTCGTGTTTGCTCAAACACAACTGGGCTTTCTAGTTCATTGATCATCCCCTTTCTTCACCCGACTTTGGTATTTTTTTGTAAAATCAAGGATTTATCGTGTTTTTCAAAAGTAATCTGCTCGAATCCCTGCTTAAGTGTCAAATTGCATACCAACAGTGCCACAGTTACCGAGATTTAATCAATCTTGTTTAACTTGGTAATACAATTTACATACAGGAAGCCAAATAATTAAGGTACCAATTACGTTCACCTCCTGTATATCCTAAACATAGGTAGATGTCATAATTGGAACCAACAGCCAATAGCTGCATTTTTTAGCTCGAATTTAAGACCTTATTCGTTGAAATTGTTCAAGAAATAAAGACACAACGATCCAAAAACACAAGGAAAATGCAAATTTCAAAGTTGCAGTTTGCCACATTGCATGCCCTATTGATTTGTACACAAAGTGTTCGCGAACAAGATAACTAGCGAAGTGCTTGCATTGATTAGCACGAAAAAACTAGCGTCGTGTTTTCATTGATTAGAACACAAAAGTGCAACTTTTTATTTCGTATCTTCATTAGGTTTTGGATCACCGTTTCTTTAACTCTCAATTAATTTCAGCAAAATAGGTCTTAAATTAGAGCTAAGGAGTACAGGCATCGGCTTCTTGTTTTAATTTTGACACATTTGTCTGCATTTAGGATATACAGGGTTGAACACAAGTGCTACCTTAATTCTTTTGCTTACTGTATTTCATAGGTACAGCTGTGTTTTTAAGAACAGAAGAGATAAAACCTATTGTAAAATTAAAAGGTAAGAACACTATTATTGAGAAATGTTTGAGACATTTTTGTGTTAAAAAACCACTCCCGAAAAATTACAACAAATAAACGAACGAAAAAGGCAACAACAATTTACATCCTGGTGAGGAGAAAAAAACGTATTTTGTGTGGAATGCATTGGAGGGTCATTGAACATTGTACAACGTAGGCTGATTTATGTTGCAGGAGGAAGCAGTCTAAATTACGTAACTTACAGTTCAATTGCAGAACTTATTCTTATATTTGATTAAAGCCTGATAATGGTGATGATCAGCATTACTAAAATATTTATTAGTTCATTTCAGCCCAGTGTCACTCAAAATATTTTGAGAGCCTTTTTAGCCTGCTTTAAGAATTCTTCTCTGGAACTTTAACGATGACCTGTTAAAGAGAGGAGAAGGGAAACATGATTATGATTTGTATTTTTATGAATAATAGTAGGTTTTGCAACAGAACATTAACGTAATGCAAATTGTAACTTACGGTTTTGATCTCCAGGTACTCCATTAGACCTTCCATTCCGCTGTAAAAATACAAGTAACGATCAGTAACATATTATCAGTTTAGGTTAATTTTGACATGGAAAGCGAACGTAAACAAAATACGTGAGTGCAATGAGGAATTATCACCAAAAAACAACAAATGATCACACTTATCATACTTTTTCCAGAGGTACCCAGAAAACATAAAACTAGTGCTAATACACATAGTTTTACTTACCCCTCTCTTCCGATTCCAGACTGCTTGTATCCTCCAAATGGTGTTAGAGGTGATCCAGGGTTGTAGCAGTTCACCCTGTATAATAAAAAATAATTAAAATTTAATTGAAAACGTATACGCGAAAAGTCATTTACAATACAAAAAAACTAGACATTAAATGTGGTTTAAGACCACGAGCACAGCCGTGTTGTGACCCCTTAATGACCTTTGACACAAAAATATATGAAAACCTCATAGACATTGTCCAATAACAATGCATGTGGCATCACTTCACCATGTTATTTGTGACAGAAGGGGCATTTTGAAGGTTTTTCGTTTTATACAGGAAGTGACACAATTATTACCTTTGATTCCAAATAAAAATACCCCAATTCATGTGCAAACACACCGTTAATGTCCTATGTTTTCCTTAGCTAATAAAAAAATTGAAGGTATTTCGTTTTATGCAGGAAGTGACCCCTTAATGACCTTTGACCCCAAATAAAAAAATACCACATATACATTGAGTAACCACAATTCATTTATGAATATACCGTTACTGTCCTATGTTTTTTCAGCAAATACATTTTTTGAAGGTTTTTGTTTTATACCGGAAGTGACCCCTTATGACCTTAGAACCCCCCAAAAAACACATATACACAGAATAACCACAGTTTATGTGTGAACATACCGTTACTGTGCTATGTTTTTCTTAGCAAATAAAATTGTTGAAGGTTTTTCGTTTTATACCGGAAGTGACCACTTTATGACCTTTGATCCCAAATAGGCACTGGGTAATAGAAATGCATGTGTGTAAGTGGTATCACTGTCCTAGAAGATGCATTTTGAGTTGAAATCACGTTTTTACCCCTATGACCTCTGCGTGATCTTTGACCCCACGAGTTTCATGTGACATGTATGGTCACGGTCAATGATCAGTGTGACCAAGTTAGGTCAAAATCAGTGCAACCATGTCAGTGCTAGTTCAAATGTAATGATCGACAGAAGAAGAGGAAGAAGAAGAAGTAGAAGAAGACACAGCATGACTAACGTGTTTATAACACTGAAGTCATAATCTGTCAAGTGCCTATTGTAATGTCTGTGGAAATATTTTGATGGTCTATATATTTTCACAGTGAAATCAGCTTAGGCTAATTCGTAGTCTCAAGTCAATGCTTTCAAACTAAATCAATGCTTTCAAATGTAGACTTCTTTGTTCGACTTCTCTGCTCGTGAATATTGCACTGCGAAATTTAAACATTTCTTTTGTATACTAGGTAACTTCAAATCAAATAATTTTACGATCCACACCACTTATAAGAAACTGAAACCAAAACCGAAACTGACTGTCACAAATGTTCGGTTTTAAACAAAAGGTAGAAACAATGAGTTCGATATCTTATGATTCAAGTGGTTAGGCAGGACAATAGGAAAACACGTGACCAAAACCAAAACCAAAACTAAAACTATATATTTGAAATGAGGCTCTGTATGTAAACCGGTTCAAGCATGGTTCAAGCCTGAGCTTCTTATGAATATACGTTGGATTACGGACGTGGCTCTGCGTGATAGACACTGAGTTATGCAGATAAGCAGATATCTGAGATACGCTTTTTGCCGTGACAGTACACACTTACCAAACAGTCCCTGCTTGCACACTGTTGGCAATAGCGAGAGCCTTGTCAATGTCCTTAGTGAAGACTGAAGCTGCAAGGCCATAGGAATTGTTGTTAGCTCGTTCACGTACTTTCATCCAATGTCTTAAATTTAATGATCTGTTGGACTGGTCCAAATATCTACAGTAGTCAAACAATTGTATTCAAAATAGTGTATTGGTTACACCATTATTAGACTTGAATTGTAGCTTACATATATGTATAAGAAACATTACTTTCTAATTATCATTTGTGGCCACCAAGGTTTACATATTTTTTTTTTGGGGGGGGGGAAGGACTTTTCGTCCTGTTGTGCCCGTCGAGGGCACGGTGGGGCAGCGGTGAAGGACTTGCCCTCATAATCGATAGCATGCTAGAGATCGTGGGCTCGAGCCTCGGTCCCGCCAACGTGTTGTACCCTTGAGTAAGGCATACTGCAGTTACTGTCCGTTTTCCTATACACAATACACAGTGCTCTTTCCCATTGACGCGTGACCTTTACAAATAGCCCTACGTTAACAGTATGGGGATATGACTAGTTAACGTCGCTGTGTGAAAAATAACCGGCCAATATTAAAAGTACTCTTCTAAACTTCTAGAAAATATAGTTTTTAACATGTCCTAAATTTTAGCTAATTTAGATGTTTGGAAATATTCGTACTTTGGTGTTTTTGTGTTTGTTAAAGGTAATGGGACATTGCCTAGTTAACGTCGCTGTGTGAAAAATAACCGGCCAATATTAAAAGTACTCTTCTAAACTTCTAGAAAATAGAGCTTTTTAACATGTGATAAGTATAGAGCTAATTTGGGTGATTGGAAATATTCGTACTTTGGTGTTTTAGTTAATGTTATAGGTAATAGCACATTGCCTAGTTAACGTCGCTGTGTGAAAAATAACCGGCCAATATTAAAAGTACTCTTCTAAAATTCTAGACAATATAGTTTTGTAACATGTCCTAAATTTTAGCTAATTTAGGTGTTTGGAGAGGGTCGTAACTTTTGTGTTTTAGGAAGGACATGTAAACGACAGATAACACCAAAAATATGAAGAAATTATTTCCAAACCGTGTTAAGTCAAAAATCATTATGTTGCTCATTTTCAAGAATGCTGGTTTACAAAAAGCACGCAATTGTCTGATTTCGTGAACAAAGCCACACATAACATTGTTTCCTTTCGTTTCCTTTATAATCGGTTACCCAACTGAAGCTATGAATACCAGCTTTATTGCGATATCGCACATGAAAACAGTCACTTGTGCACAACCAGAGAAGATCCGATTTAATCAGTTGAGCTGTTTCAATGAGTGTTATCTTGGTTTAATAGCTTTTAATGGGGTTAAGTCCTGCAAAGGTCGAGATGAATTCTACTGTAGACATGACTGCATCATGGTGCTTTACCTCTATTACTTCTCCTCTCAACCCAGGTATACAAATGGGTACCGGTATTATTCAATGCTGGGAAGGTAACAGACTCGCTGTAGAGGAGGCGTAGCGATCCCCCTACAGCAACATAGTTCATAGTGGAATCTGGCCCAATCGCTTCGAAAGAGAGATGGACACTCCGTTCCTGTGTAAAACAGGTTCGCCCCCTTTTACTTGTGTATAAGGGGAATTCTGGTGCACCGGATACACACAAATATACGCAACAAACCGTGTTCCTACGGGTCATTGGCACACGGTAAACACCGTGCCCCGGGCACCGTGCTTGGAAGAGTATGCTGTTTGCTAGCACAAGAATAACATTACGGCTGTTCGTAGGGCTTCCATGCCCTTCGAGGCTCTTCTAAATTGGACCAAAGTTAAGATGGAAGTTAGCGTCCTCTGCTGCTTGATTATGCTTAGGTAGGTAATTACAAATATTATTACACCTGGGGAACCCAATATTTGTGTTACAGACAGCCCGTCATCCGACATTTCTACTGTACTTATTTTATAATTTACCCCTTAATTTTCCTCATTCTTCAGGCCCTAGCCTCTTACGTGGCTAATTTACAGTTTTAACTTGATAGTTAGCCAATATTTACAGATTAACCCGGATTGCTATAAACGACTTTCGTAAATGGACACCATGTACCGTAGATGAGGTAAACATCAATGTCACGTGACAAAATATCGAAGGCGAGGGCAAGAATTTAAGAATGTACAATCTTGCTCTCGCTTTCGATATTTTTTTCACGTGACATCGATGTTACGGCAGAAGGTGTCCAATTACGAAAGTCGTGTATTGCATTTTTCTTTGTTGCCGATGCCTCGGACCTTCATAACAACAGAGGGCGCTATAACTACAGGGATGCTAGCATACACAATACACAATACTCTTCCAAGGACAGTGCTTATAGTGTGCCTACGAAACAAAACAAAGCATCTGATGGTATGTAACAATAAGTACTCAGAAACATAACTGTACCTCCTCTCTGGCAATTCTCATGTCATCCGTCACATCCGAGAAAACGGTGGACTCCACAAAGTATCCTTTGTCTCCAATTCGTTTACCGCCACACTCCAATTTGGCACCTTCTTTTTTGCCACTCTCAATCAATTCCAGGACTTTGTTAAGACCATCCTGATCAATCTTTTTGGGAAGGGGGTGAAACATTACAATTAAAGGTATAGGAATCAAAATATGGAGCAACTAATAACATTAAAAGCTAAGATGATATTTCACTGCTCCATTCTCCCATATTTCATTATCTAAACACTCTATTAAAGGCGGGTCGTGTAAACCGTCGTCCCTGTTCATGACGTTAGGTCTTCTTCTCCGTATATCTACTATACCTGAATATATTAAAAGTTGCAGCCATTTTTTATTGATTTGAAGTCAGCGCGAAGATAATGGCGGTTTTACGTGCCACAATGCTTGCGTAATAACCATTAATTTGTAAACTGCAACTTTTAAATTCTGGCTTTTTTCTTTAAAAACACTGCTGTGATATTAATATGGAACGACATTGGACAAATGGGGTATCAAAATGCGAGTAAATAAATCATCCTTCTTTCTATGTTGAAACATTGCGAAACCACTTATTAGTTTTGAAGCTATATGCGTATTTAAAACAGCTGCGTTACTTTTTTTGCATAATTTATTACATGTAGGTGGATGTGGGGGTATGTAGATGGTGAAGTTTAGAATGGTGAGAAACACAACCCATGCGCTTTCAAAAATTGCTTATTATATTACATTGTGGTTCTTGGGTTATGATGTAAAGAGTATCGAAACGAAACATCTTCATAAAACAACACATATCTCAAAAACCACAATACCGTAAAACCTCGTCTACAAGCATATAGAGTGCTTCTGATGAAAGCTACGTTAATCCAGGCGCCATTATGGAGTTTGAGCAAATAAATTACACGTCCAAGCATATACAAACTAATATTATTGTAAGACCAATCTATTGCATTGGCATATTTACGCTTGTTCGTAATAATTTAGCTTTCATCAAAAATACTATATATGCTTGTAGACGAGGTTTTACGGTATATTAAGTAATTTTTGAAAGGGCATAATTTGCATTACGTACACAGTCAACATTTCTAGGAGAAAGCCTATCTTGATACCCTAATCTAAAATGAAAATTGATATTTAGTAGTGGAACAACCATGACCCCTGTACCTAGCCTTAAGGGATAAAATAATGCAATTTTGCTTTTTTTAAAGGAATTTTACTTGCCTCGAATGTCATAGACAAACGTAAACACTGTATAGGCTAATATAGGAAACCAAATTTAAAAAACACGAACACAAAATCAAAATTCTATGCAAATATGTTTTAGGTCTGTATAAAATCATGTTCACCTGTTTGCTTTAATGCCGATATGTGTGATGCTCCGGTTTGACAATATAATGTTTGATATAAAATATGGAAGTATAAGAAAAGCAATAACTTAGAAAATCTGCAGTGCCACATGGAACCTTTTCAAGACATTCATATTGATTTTTCTTGCGCACTATGAATTGCTTATGCTTAAAATCACCTGAGCGGCTCTAGATGAGTGTAGATGATTGTTTCTCACAGGAAAGGGACTCCTATTAATATTAGTGGCAATTGCTGGTCCGATTGCGGAGGTTGTTCATGAAACCAGAGCATGTTATCGGGTTTCAAACGAAACACTAGGGAAAACCACTTTCTCCCTTCCGAAATAACTATTGTTCATCTCTGCGGTTTTCTGAAAGACGTATCGGAAATGTTTGGACAGCCCATTTAAACTGTACATGTATAGCTGAAAGAAAAACTCGGTGGGTGCCACACTACAAAGTGTTGCTTTATCTATACTACTTGAGCCTGAAATATATAGTTTGCTGTCAAGAAATAATCCAGGGAACTTATATGACTGTCAGGAAATGCCTGTCACTGAAAGCCACGCAAAGTCACGCAACCGTAAGTGGTAGTGGTATATCATGTCTATGATATGAATTGACATAGGTCAGTCCTTCCCGCTATAGGTGCCATTTTGTTTCCTACATAATAGTATTCCCGTGTTGTAATACTTAAATATAAAAAACACATTTGTCAACATATTGTTGTGACGATAATTCAGTCAATAATTGATTATTGATCATAGAGCAGAAAGCCAGGATAACCATTCATCAAGTGAACGTTTTTATATCCGATTCCGTGCATCAATTGCACTGAGTGAAGCAAGGATTTGTTTCTCCGTTAATAAAGTCGTCACTCCTTGCTAACCCTGCGACTGATGCAGGTCTACTCAACTTTGGTTCTTGATGGATAGTTAGACTGGTAACATGATGACGATTATAATGTCATCATGTCTTGCACGTGATTCATATTAGCGATGTTGCGGCTCCCGTATGCATATGTACCGTAGATTTTGATGAATAGATTTACGGTTAAAAGTCAATCAGCTGTAAAATTTGAAGTAGCTTCACGTGCGTGACGCACCACGAATACAAGCTTATATCAATCAATAAATCCCACCGTTAAGCAGTTAAGTCTTTATAAATGTGACCCTGAAAGTTGTGCCTCATACACCAATAATAGAGCTGGGTGGGTGCTGTCCACTTTATCTGCCAGGTTTCAAGGTTTGTCTGTGGTTTGATAGACCATGGAAGTAATACACATGGAAGCTGGTCGATCCAACACCTATTGAAATATTTACGTAACATTCTATAGAGGGTACGTATCAAGCTATTGTGATAACAATATAGTCGGCGTGTCTTTGATGTGGATCAGACTTGCCGCCTTTATTGCCAGTTCGTTTATTTACAGGTTTATTATTATGAGCAAAAATCGTGTTTTTCTTGATTATGTTTCAAGTATGTTGTTTTATTCGGAAAAAAGTGACAGGGATGTTAGATTTGTAATCCATAATTACAGAAATCCAATCAAAATATAGATTTCTACCCTATACTTACAGATTTTCTTGAACTTCAAAATATTGGAAATCATGCATTTACGTCTAAACCGCTAATTAGCGGTAATAATTGATACGCGCACTTGGCACATGCGTTACATTATAAAATGAATCCCGCATCTATTTGTGTGCCCGGGGCTGCCCGAAATTGCTGTTGACCAGAATGTTCCAGGGTCGGGTATTATTTTTACATTCTGCGTATAATAAATTGTATTTCATTTCATTTTCTGTTTTAAAACTGCTATCTGAGGGTCTAGCATATATATACATTTAATCGGTAGGTTTTCACATAATTACAAACTTTTAATAAAATTGTATAAATTAAACTGATAGCATTCTGACCATTACGTAGGGATTTTATAAAATCTGTTTGTGTTCATAAAACAAGTCATGCATTGCGGTAATATAACATAGCCCATTGTCAGGACTTAGTACACAACCTCGTACTGATATTGATTTTTAAGCGGGAACTTTGATTTTAGACATGGTACACGTTGACCATGCGTTGACTCAATTGTTCCACTTTCACCTGTACTTCTTTTGTTCAGTGTCGCGTCAAGTATGATACTCACTTTGATGTAGTATTTGACCAGCTTCCATGTGTATTACTTCCATGGATAGACACGGTGTTTGAATTGGTCTAGCGTCCTCATCGCTCATAATAATTTTTTTATTGTTGGAATCGGCGCGAGTTATTTTTTTGTTTATAAAATAGGATCTTTTGGTGATAGTGATGAAATTGGGAACATCATCTAAATCTAATTCCTCCTTTCCTTCCACTTTCTCCCCGGCCGGGGCTTTTCCTCCCCCGCTCGTGATTATTTTGTTCGTACATCATATTTGAAAATTTGTTCCGTTTTTCATAATCAAACACGGAATAAAGCAAAGCTCCGCCTGAAAAAATAAAAAATCCTGAAAAATCAACTGATTATACCACATGCGTTAAAATATAGGCCTATTTTTTCCTATCCTGTCCTCGATCTCTTTTCTTCGCCTTTCCTCTCCTCTTTTCTCATCTCCACAAATGTCCGCATTTTTCTCAAAGGTTCCACAAAGTTTAATTTGTTGGGTAGGCCTACACACCGTCAGTTCGAACCACTGTCAGTTCGAATTTTTAGTGTTAGGCTTAGGGTTCTTAGGGTTCCTAACCCTAACCCTAATCCTAACGCTAACCCTAAACCTAAACCCAACCCGAATCCGAACCCTAAAAATTCGGACTAAAGTCGTATACAGACTCCGAGTATTGTACGTACAATATTGTATGTACAATATGTACGTTATTTAATATATTGCCATTCTATTTCCAGTAATGTTTAAGTTCTAACGAATGTTTGATGACGAAACATCGATAATATGTTACATACAATATCTAGCAGAAATATATTATCGATTTTACGTCATCAAACATTCGTTAGAACTTTACTGGAAATAGAATGGCAATAGATTAAATAACGTACATATTGTACATACAATATTGTACGTACAATAAAAAGTCTGTATACTGCTTAACTGTGTGGAGAGAGAAGAAAGGGAGGATGGGGCGAGAAAGGGACCGGGAGATGAGGGACAGGTGAAGAGGAGAAGGTAAATATTGGATTAAGTTCCCAATTGCGGCACCACTTTCACAAAAAAGACCCTTGAAGTTTTATTAACTGAACTCATAATATTGAGTTGGTTCAAATAGTAATAATAATTATTATTATTATGATGAGAGAGAGAGAGAGGGGGGGGCACCTGACCAATGAGAGTATAATCAGCCCGATATCTACCAGTATTTGGCAGCATGCTTATTTGTATTTAAAAAGATAAATTGATTAGCAAATCTTTGTTAAAGAAGCCAAATTATAAATCAACTCACATAACCCCTTCGGTTTTCGTTTGGTACAATACACAAACAGAAATTGAGATAGAAAAGACTTTTTGCTCAATTCTTGCGCAAAATGGGTTGATTCCCCCTGAAATTCACTTTGACCCTCCCCACCCTTGTACCCCCGAAAAATGCCTGCAGCCGCCACTGCCCCGGTCCCCTAATCCCCACCTCCCCACCCCACCACTGATATGGTTAGTTTCCGTAAGGGATTAGTGAACCTGCTCAGCTGCGCAAGCCCGATAAGTGTTATGGTAATTCTCTTCATTGTTTTACCGTATTAGACACATTAGGTAAAGGTTTACACACAGTCGCCTTTGGAACAGCGGTTTTATTCAATAAAAGTCAATCAATCGTCGCGATAGCGTAGCGACTGAGTTTAAACATTTACCTAAGGTGAGTAACCTGTTCCGTAACAAACAATGAAGAGAATTAGCATAACAAGCGGCCTTATGCGCTCTCTAATCCCTTACGGTAACTAACAATGAAGGAACATAGTAGTCATGGCTACGGTATATCATTTATCCATAACAATCAAACGTACGGTATCTAACAAAGGAGAATTAGCATACTAACAAAAGAATAACCTTAGCGGTCATTCACCTAATCCCAGAGAAGTTGGTGTGTTTACATGTTCGTTTAATTTCGAAAGTAACTTCCGAGTGTGTCCACACGAGACGTAGGCCTACTTGTAAGTTCACTCCCGGGAGAGGAGAGAGTGGAGGTGAGAGGGGATGAGAGAGACGGAGTGGGTGGGTTGTGGCCATGTGTGGGAGAAAGAAGAAAGGGAGAGAGAGCAGATAAGGAAAGGGGATGGACTGGGAGAGGAGGCCGAGGAAGAGTTAATGTTACGGGAGGGAAGCGGACTCTGGCATTGTACTTGGTAACTTCAATCAAAGGCGATCAGTCCCCCCCCCCACCTAGAGGGAAAGAGGGGTGTGTGTGTGTTTCATGGAGTTGTGTGTGGAGAGAGAAGAAAGGGAGAGTGGGGTGAGAAAGGGACCGGGAGATGAGGCACAGGTGAAGAGGGAAAAGAAAAAATGGATCAAGTTCCCAATTGCGGCACCACTTTCACTAAAAGACCCTTGAAGTTTTATTAAGTGAACTCATAATATCGAGTTGGTTCAAATAGTAATAATAATTATTATTATGAGAGAGAGAGAGAGAGAGAGAGAGAGAGAGAGAGAGAGAGAGAGAGAGAGAGAGAGAGAGAGAGAGAGAGAGAGAGAGAGAGAGAGAGAGAGAGAGAGAGAGAGAGGGGGGGCACCTGACCACTTCCAATGACAGTATAATCAGCCCGATATCTACCAGTATTTGGCAGCATGCTTATTTGTATTTAAAAAGATAAATTGATTAGATAAGGAAAGGGGATGGACTGGGAGAGGAGGCCGAGGAAGAGTTAATGTTACGGGAGGGAAGCGGACTCTGGCATTGTACTTGGTAACTTCAATCAAAGGCAATCAGCCCCCCCCCCCCCCACCTAGAGGGAAAGAGGGTGTGTGTGTGTGTTTCATGGAGTTGTGTGTGGAGAGAGAAGAAAGGGAGAGTGGGGTGAGAAAGGGACCGGGAGATGAGGCACAGGTGAAGAGGGGAAGGAAAAAAATGGATCAAGTTCCCAATCGCGGCACCACTTTCACCAAAAGACCCTTGAAGTTTTATTAACTGAACTCATAATATCGAGTTGGTTCAAATAGTAATAATAATTATTATTATTATTATGAGAGAGAGAGAGAGGGGGGGGGGGGGCACCTGACCACTTCCAATGACAGTATAATCAGCCCGATATCTACCAGTATTTGGCAGCATGCTTATTTGTATTTAAAAAGATAAATTGATTAGCAAATCTTTGTTAAAGAAGCCAAATTATAAATCAACTCACATAACCCCTTCGGTTTTCGTTTGGTACAATACACAAACAGAAATTGAGATAGAAAAGACTTTTTGCTTTATTTTTGCGCAAAATGGGTTGATCCCCCCCCCCTGAAATTCACTTTGACCCCTCCCCACCCTTGTACCCCCGAAAAAATGCCTGCAGCCGCCACTGCCCCCGGCCCCCCTTAAATATTTGAGGAGAGAGGTATAGAATTTATTTAGCTTTCCAAGGCCAGAACAAGAACCTACAGATATAATCAAATCAATTCCGCAGTGGCCAGGAATCGCCCAGGGCTGGGGGAATAATTTTGGTGGGGCCAAGTACCCTAGGCACCTCCCAATAATCTAGGGTAAAATTCATAATTTAAGGGTAAAGTTCATAATTTTAAGATCAAATTCACAATTTCAAGGTAAAATTCATAATTTGGAGGTAGGCCTATTCATTATTTTATTGTATTGTATTTTAAGGTCAAATTCCTAATTTTAGGGTATAATTCATAATGTAATTGATTTTAGGTTAACATGTATGCATTTCGAAACCCGCCCTCCGCACCCACCCCCTTCAGCATATCGGGTCTCGGAGCAGGCTCAAAATAATTGCCCCCCCCCCTTCCCTATATTCAAAATCGTTCAGAAATTTTGCTCCGCGATGACCCACGTGGCGATGACCATGAAGCTTGTGAATCGAAAACCACCGCCCTCATTGAAGAGGACTACTATGCATCGATGCACAAACCCTCTCATTGTTATATGTATTATACTTTGGATTCGATTTCAAGTCGGATTTATTGATTGATATCAGCACGCTCCTCGTGGTGTGTCACGCATGTTGAGTACTTCAAATTATACAGCTGATTGACTTTTAACCGTAGGTCTATTCATCAAAATCTACGGTGCGTATGCATACGGGAGCCGCAACAACGCTATTAAATTATACTACTTATGTGCTGTAACTCTGGTAAGATTTTATATTAATTCATACACTCATATTATTTTGATCAGTTTATCTGATAATTCCTAATAAATTCTTATACTTAATGTCTGTTTCATCTTGTTCATTTCGAGATTGTCATTCCCGTTCCCGTTCATTCCCTCATCCCATATACTCCAAATCTGGTACCTCGCTCTTCCTTCCCATGACTAATTCCCCAATTAAAATTCATAACAATATTTATCATTTAAAATTACAAGTAGATTATGCAATTCTATGATAAATTGGCGGGATATGACGGTGATTGTTGAGGTATTATATGCTTGATAGAATCAGACCCCCGCAGCAGACCGTGATCAACGGATCTTGAAGATATAGACAGAGTTACAAAAATTTCACTCATGTTCTATATAACTGTTGTGCGGTACCGAATAGCTATTAAAAGGGTTATAGAGAACGAAACTATGATGCAATCCTTTCAGTTCGGTCGTCGCGCATGATTTGTCGACACTCAAAGGAAAAATTGGGTATCATTCAGCGTGAATATAGTGAATATACCGCATTTTGAATTATACCGTATACGATGATCCTTGTATATACTCTTGCTGTTTATAGTGAGACATAAACTCAACCCAGAAAGTATCGAAACGATTATAGATGGTCAGATATATCGGGAACTGAAATATATAGCAAAAACTTATTTAATGTATATAACGCGCAGCTTTCTCCTGCGCATTTTGAAACCTCTTTTGTTGCTCTACGATACCATTTGGTCGAGTTATGGGCGCTTCAGTTGCTTCAAGTCGGATTTTGAAAGTTACATTTGCCTACTCGTCACACACTTTGAAACCGCTTTCAATATGTCTATAAATTAAATGAGTTTTGTTGGTCACGAAATCCAAATCTGAGCTTTTCAATATGATTTTAAACAGTTTTTATCATACATAATTTCAAAGCTAAAAGGCAGGTATTTATCTTGCAAGATGCATGTTGAAGAATAGAAGTTAATGTTAAGGTTATACGAGGTATTGTTGGTCGAAGAAAAAAAAAAAAAATCGATTTTCATTATCTGAATCAATATATTATTGAAAAATAACACTTTGGTGTTTTGCAAAAGTTCATTCTACAAATCATATACTTTGAAAACTTGCTTGATTTATTGTTGTTAATGAGTTATGTACGTTTTACAAAAATGTTGTTGTTTCAGCCCTCTTTACAACATAACTCAAGAACCACAAGACCTACAAAAGTATATCTGTGATATTTGAATTCTTCTACACGCTCGCTATGAATTGAGCAATGTAATTGTTGCTAAGATCACTACCATTCGCAAGATGCTGTGAACTACATTTTTGTTGCTGCTTCGACCAACAATACATCGTATCACCTTAATGTGAATAACAACAGCTAATGACGAGCACAGTGGGTAGCTCAAGGGCCCTGGAGGAGGTCTGGTGGAAGCCCCGGAAAATGTTGCAAATTTGCAGAATTTTGGGGATAAATATAACATCAAAATCTAACCTGAACTGTGAGAAGAATTGTAGTAGAATGTACAATAAAACATGCCTGGTGTGGGGGTTGTGATTACCAGTGGACTTCGGTTGTATATATAAATGCGCATATATAAATGCGCACGTGACATCTACAAGTCGCCATACCGTATTAAACGATATAAGGTACCCGGATGTACATAAACTCCCCGTGCAAAAGTATAGGGGAAAATGACAGGTCGCAAGGAAAATTGCTTTTGCAAAATAGTAGCATTGATTGCAAAGGGTAAAATAACTTGACCCGAAAGATAAACTCTTTATTAACGTTTTCCATCACGGAAAAAAAATGAACTACGGAAAAACTAGATATAGCTGATTTTCAAACTTATATTTCATAATTTCCGTGCTAAATGGGCGTGCCAATTGGCCATATCTATGACGTAGTGCTGGTTTTCATACTATCATGCTGCTTGCCGGCGAGCGGCGTGACACACGCGCATTGTAGACAAACAGACACAATCAAGACTTGTGAATGGCTGATAAGTCATGCCTCTTGTCGCAACGGTATGAAAGTATGAAAGGGGACAAGGTCAGAACTGTGCAGGCGGCGGATGACATGATCGAGCCGGCAACTTGTGAAACCGCCCGGCCGTATGGCATTTTCCAATATAGAGGGTATTCATTACTACGTCATTGGTGTGATTGCTTATGCATACAATTCCTCCACATAGGCTGTTTAGCTTATTCATGAAAGTGGCCTCTTGACATGATATAACAGTAACATTTATGTCATTAGTGAGGCCCACTTACAATGTTCAACACAAAGTGAACAATGCTATAACTTGGAGGACAAACAAACGAATACCGCCAAATCAGTCTGCCGCCTGGACAACCAATTCTTTAGAAATGCTTAGTCGCGCTAAAAGTCGATCGATACATGTAAAAATCAGCACAATTCAGAGATACACCTTTTTGCTATGAAATTAATTTTCTCGGTCAAATATAAAGCAATATTTTTTTTTCTTCAGTAATGTCAGTTAAAAACTTGGTGCTTGGATATACATTTTTTTTATAAATCCTGGTGTTAAAATTAAGCATCAAATTGTGTCTTTTAGTGTGATATTTTTGATTTTTATAGGCCTTGAATTCGCCTGCGAGCTTTTTACGGAATTCATGTTTTAGCGTCTCAAACTAACATAGTTTGCTAAAGAAAGATATTTCCCACCTCTGTAAAGCACATCGTGTGGGTCTATATGTTATAGTTTTGTCAGAATTTCCGTTTTTGTTTTACCCTTTTTCCATTCAGTCTCCGAAAATGTCAAACTAAGTAAAAGTAGGCAATGGTGAGTACTTTTATCTCGAGAGCAACCAGCAAAAATAGTCGATATTTCCTTTGTTGTTATCCAGGTCAATTTTTCATTGAAAGCAAATTGCCCGACCAGCGATTAAATCCCCAATTGGGTGTTCTGGTTAAACATGATCAGTAGGAGCGCTATAGGTCTGGGAATTTCTTTGCTATATTGAAGTTCTGGCAACACTATAGCCATGCCGGTATTCCTATTAAACCCAGGGATATCGATCCACAATGCTAGTACTAGCCTTTAGATTTCACGTGTTGATTTAGAAAATTTTTCAGCCCACAGTGAAAGATGGTGAAATCAAAACGGAAATTCTGACAAAACTATGATATATAGCTCACGGTGATGTGCTTTAGAAAGTTGGGGAAAATCCTTCATTAGCGAACTATATTACTTTGAAAAGCTAAAAGGTTGATCCAAGAAAAAGCTCGCGTGCCGAGCTGAAGCCTATAAAAATCGAATATCTTACACTAAATGACTGAATTTCAGGCCTAAGTTTAACACCAGGATTTAAAAAAAAAAATCAGTATCAAGCATTATAGTTTTTCCAGCCATTTACTGAAAAAAATGAAAATTATTGCTTTTCATTTGGCTGAGAAAAAAATTTTTACACTGAAAAGGTGTAACTCAAAATTTTGCTCATTTCAACACCAATTTCGATCGTTTGTATTGCCTCATTAAATGACTGAGTGAGCTTTGCAGAACAAAAGAATCGGTTGTGCAGGTACCTGACTGAAATTCGACTGACGTGTGTACAACGTGGGAAGCTATGGGGAAATTGAAGACTCGCTCTCTGATCATGCATGTGTTTATGGTTCGGTTAGCGGTTACTTAGCAACTCTCGTTCCGCTTGGGTTTATTGCATACACTCTATAGTCGGTTAATTTTGTGGGGTTCATTATCGAACCCCAACGGTTTTAGCTTGTATTTATATCATTTATCAACATAGGCCTATTTGTTTGTGATATTTCAAGCGTTTTAAAATTTCAAAATAATCCCATTCAATTACACGGTTGACGATGAAAATTTACTGAATTTAGAGAATGCAATGCGGCCACCACCTGGAACTGTGGTCGCAATTTCAGTGATTGACAGTGAGGTAACACGAACATGGCACTGGCCATCTGGTCACGTGCGCATTTATATATGCGCATTTATATATACAACCGAAGTCCACTGATTACTAGGATTGAGATGAAAACCATCAACACGAACTCATTGCACTGTGAACAGTTCTACATGTAGTGTAGGTTTGTATGGCAAACCCAAAAGAAGGTCGGGGAATCTGATATGTAAGTGGCAAAATGCAACCTGACAAATACACCTGAAGCTCATGAGATTTTATAAATTGGAGTGCAAAATGGTGCCAAAGAGGCATTCAGACTCAATAAAAAGATCTTCAGCCAAAGTATTATGTAATTCTAGGTAAAAGTAAAGTGTTGGAAACTATAGGGAAAAATAGGGAAAACTTAAAAATATAGAGAATATAGGGACGCTTTTATAAGCCATGTATACGTAAGGGTCAGTAGCGTAGCCAGGAGGGGGCAGGGAGGGGGACAAAGAAAATATAAAGAAAAAAGTGCCCCTCTGACAAAAATGAAAGAGAAAATCAGGAGGGCAAAGGAAAAGAAAAGGGGACAAAATAGTGTAAACATTTTTATATATTGTACAGATAAAGCCCTTTCCATCCTGATAATGGGCAAAAATAGTGTAAAATACCAAATCTTACGCGCGCGCATTATCCCATTAAAGCCTTTTTTCAAGCTCGAAAACATACAGTATTGTATGATGCAACTGTACTCTTTTTCGTCTGTGCCCCCGAAATTTGATCATGCCCCCGACCAAAAAAGCTGGCTACGCCCCTGGTAAGGGTATTGGGCTGCGTAAACTGTAGTTTATCCGGCATACTTACCTGTGGACCACTCTCGTTTGTCTTTACAAACGGATCTCCAACAGTCCGCACCTTTGCCCTTGCTACACTTTTCTCGACGAAAATTTCGTAGATCTCCTCTTGAACAAACGTACGTGATCCAGCGACGCAGACTTGACCACAGTGTGCGAACAGTGCCTGGTGACTCTTCTCTACTGCATAGTCCACTGTCAAAGGAAAGATAGATACCGTGTTTTCTTCAGTCATCGAACATGTGTATCTGTATAGACTATTGCTGGTTTCATACTTTCTGCCGCTTGCCGCTGAGCGGCGTGACGCTTCATCATGCCGCTTGTACTTTTCTGCAAGCGGAGCGGTACACCGCTGAGCGGCAGCGGCATGACTCTGAAAGCCACCGCCGCCGCTCAGCACCGCTCCAAAATCGTATTTTGTTCTGATACAACAGAGCGGCACCGCTCCGAGTTGACTTGAATTCAGCTCCCAGCGATGCTGCCGCTTGGGCAAAGCGGTGGAGTGATCGATATATCGGCTTGCCGCTGGTCACCGCTAGCGTTTCTGGTGCGACTGCGCAGTGAAGCAAAATCATCTTCAGAGCGGCAAGCGGCAAGCGGCAGGAAAGTATGAAACCAGCTTATGGGACGTAGACCTGCATGTTTCAGTCCATTCCATCTAGCTCTGGGCAGAACTTCAAAATATTACTAAAAGGTGGCTAATATATACCTGAGTCCAAATTCACCTGATCGCACGTGCGTATTTTGCACATTAATGAGTCATTTTCATCAGAAGTTGACCTTAAAACACCATGTAAATGTATATACAACAAAAGAGGGCGGAATTTTCTATAGGGGGCAGTGTCCCTAAAATTATGGAGAGTTGCGACAACTTCCAAAAATCCACCATTTTGTATCTAAATTGTGTCTAAAGTTATACAGTAAGTCTATGGGAAAATCCTGCCAATTTGCATATAAATGGTCGTCCACTATATTTTGTTGGGATTTTACAAACTGGTGAATTTGTCACTTTTCGAAGACAAAAGTCACCATTAATTAAATGCTATAATTTTGATGATATTATATGGACACAGTGGTCCTCAATCTACCGAAATATAAGTTTATTTCAACCTATTTGGTATTTCGGTAAAGGTTAAAATGAAATTATGTGTGGCCCCTTTTATATCTAATCCCAAACCCGGATAAGGGGGGTGACTTCCTCTGGCTTTACTGGCCTTCTGGTCATCCCCTCCATAATTTGTTTGTTTGATATTGCCTTTTTTTTTAAATATATACGTGTGTGATTTCATGTGAATTATGGGAAATAAATATCTTGTATATTCTTGTATATTGTATATTCTTTTAACAAATAAAGGTCAAATCACGCTCTGATCGTGACCTGAGTACTGACTGATAAGCAGTTCAAAATAGCTGGAACGCGCCATGCGAGTCTGAACATTTTTCTATAGTAATTTATTTAGACCTAGGATTTATTTGATACTTTTTCTAATTAACAATGTATGTTTGTCCAACATTCCCTAACCCACGATTTTTTGTGAGACCGGTGAAATTTGCCAACCTCTTGATTTTCGAACAATAGTGGCCGTCAGCCTTTCGCCATCTTGTGGGTACAAATGATCTGCGTGTTCATGCGTCGGACACTACGCGCAGGGCGCAGCTTGCTACGCAGCTGTTATCACGCATCAACGCGGTGATTTTGCTGTCCACGCATGGAGATCGAACGACCATCACAGCGTGTACCCACAAGATGGCGGCAAATGACGTCACGCTGACGGCCTCTATTGCCCCAAAATTCGTACAAGACATACACTCTTATCGCCGATATTAAGAAAACGCTAATTAGGAGAAAAATTACGATTTTTTGCTTTAAACAGCATGTATTACTCGTATTATCTTAGGCTAATCAGGGGCTATTGACATTGCTTAAACATTTGCGAATTAAATGCTTTAATCAGCATGTTGGATTAAAGAAATAACATGCGTTTAAGCAACATCAGTATTAGTTCGGCAATAAAGTTCGCGCAACCCTTAGTTTAATAGAAGATTGATTAAAGAGAACAATAAAATGGCGGACGACTTCGAAGGCATTGCGTGGTGGCTATCCGAGCAATGATCATAAAAATTTGCCGGAATATCTACTTCAATTTCCATCTACCTTATTCAGATGTGTAGCCAGCTACCCAGGATAATACTGAATTACCGTGACAGGCGATTATAGAGAGGTTTTGCAAGTTTTACAGATTGAATTTGATTCGAATCTGTCGGCTCATGCAGTGCAGTGTAAATTTATATACGGTAATGGAAATCGGTTTTTATTTTTGGCTGTTTCGACCAACAATACCTCGTATACCCTTAAATGACCAATTTCTTTGGTAAAATCCCGCAACAGTTCTTATAAAATACTGTCCTCTATAGTTGTATTTGAGCCAATTCCTATACATTTTACATTGGGTTTTGAACTCAACTTCTGAGACAAATTACTCAATAGTGCGCAAGCTATTCACGTGGCATCAGGCAGATTTTGATTTGGATATAATATTTGCTTCCTTCTAGTAATATTTTCAGGTTCTGCCCAGAGATCGGCCACAGAAGTGAAATAAATAAATAGAAAAAAATAAGTATTTCTGGTCTGCATGTCCCATGGTCTAGTACTGCAGTATTACATTTACAAGTAACATTTTGGTCAGGCTACGGACTAAGGACATCTGATCGGAACATGCGAATTGGACACTGACAGTATATCTTGTGTTCGTGTTTTGCTAAAAACAAGCTTATCCCTAACACCGTGGCATAAAGGAGACTCTTCGCCTCGAAAGCATTATCATAATACCACTGATTTCTTAACCTTACTTAACAAACATTTTTAAAAGCATGACATTGCATTTACTCTCATGTTTTGCTTTTGAAGGAGAATGATTTGCTTTCTATATAAGCAATTCATGACTATAATACTCGACATAATTGGTTTTAATCGAACCTTAACAGAACACTGCATAATTTAATATATTTAAAATTCAGATGTTGTTAAAAACAAAAATATATTGATAAAGTAGTGATCGGATTTACTGTATAAGAATGTTTCTTACGATCACAATCTGCGAACACAACGTTAGGACTTTTCCCGCCCATTTCGAGATGCACTCTCTTCAAGTTTGTTCTCCCAGCAGCTGATTGAATACTACGTCCAACCTATGGATAACGACACTATCAAGATTGTATCAACACGAAGAACACACAAAATTGGATTTTAGCACAAGTTGGTTTTTTTCGTTCTCGTATATTTATGGAAAAAGACAAACGCTAATGTTGATGTTGATAAATATTGATATGATGCATGTGATGAGACTACATACATGTACCAATCCAAATCTAGGACTTTTCAAGATGACGAATTTTTCTGACACATGAAACACATACAATTTTTGCATGGATGGTCTACGGGAGTATGTCAGAAAACATGATCACCTTAAAGAAATTCTCACCAAATCGTCCAAAATCAAAAACCCGTTTATCTGCATGCTTTCATTATAGTTTCATATACAAAATAAAATACAGCTATTTTAATCACCGAATAAAACTTCGAATATAATAATTACGAACTATAGGCCTATACCTCAGTTGATCCAGTGAATGAGACAACATCGATGTCCATGTGTTCACTGATTGCTGCACCTGCCGTATGGCCGTAGCCAGGTACAACGTTGACAACGCCTGGTGGAAATCCAGCCTAAGCCAAAAAAAAAAAAGATGTAAATAATATATTTTTAAAAGCCCACACTTTTTTCAATGTAGTTGGTCCGAATTTCCGACCATTTGGTTATCTAATCTTTCATTGTTCAACGCTTATTGTTCAATCCCTCGTTTCATCTTTTCTGTTTCGGGAGCTCTATTGTTCAGAAACAAAAACGCAAGGGATTAAGTAGGATGGTGTGTAAGTTGACTTCATTGGGGCATCATGCTTCTCATGCTTCTCAATCACACTTATGTCTGTCAATAAAGGTTGGATAAGTCAATTATATGCAACACTGGCGTGTCAAGTGGGCAATCTTACTCATGTCAGTCATTTAACTAGGCAGGATAGGCCTACATCAGGTCCGAACGCAAATTTGGTGTCATTATGGTCCATATTACTATAACATTTAAAAAAAGGACCCCCTCTTCTCTTCTCGCTTTCTTCTCTTTCTAGTCTGTCTGTCTCTCCCCCTCCCCAACTCTCACCTGTGCCATATTTTGAATTATGTGGATATCTGAATTATATTGGATGTTGTATTTCCTTTACCCTTCTCCCCTCTCACTGTTTTAGCAGTAGGCCTATGATCAACGTGGAAAAATCAAAATAAACGGAATAAACTCCTCCCTGCTCTGCTCGCCCCCTCTCTTCTCTCGATCTCCTCTCGATCTCCTCTCCTCTCCTCTCCTCTCCTCTCCCTCCTCTCTCTCTCCTCTCCTCTCCTCTCCTCTCCTCTCCTCTCCTCTCCCTCCTCCTCCTCTCCTCTCCTCTCCTCTCCTCTCCTCTCATCTCCTCTCTTCTCCTCTCCTCTCCTCTTCTCCACCAGATCATCTCCTCGTCTCATCATCCCCACTCTCTCAAATCATTACTCGTTGACTGCCGATAAAACGCCCAATAAAGACTTAGTCACCGGACCGCGCCGGCCAGTTAAAGTACATGCCCTATCACACCACTCCACACCATACATAAATTCTCCCAGTCACATTTCCCAGATATGAAATTAAAAAAAGTCAAATTTTAATTTGCTTCTTTTAAAGTTTGGCAGAGGCGGGGTTCGAACTCACGGCGCAACGCTTCGTACTCTATGAGCCTAGCGCCTTAGACCACTCGGCCAGTCGGCCACTTGTCTTGTTGTTATTCATTTGAAACTTATTTAAAAATATAATCGCTACCACGTGACAAGCAAAGACAGAAAACGTATTATATTTTGGAATTTTATCATTAATGTGTATTATAATAGAGCTACCATTATTTATATTGTTGAATTCTCAAGCGCATCATTTCTAATTGGGTTTTTATTCCTAAAGCCCGATACTGACTCCACCTGTACATTTTAATTTCATCGTGGGATGCTGAGATGTTTGAAAAGCATCGCAGCATCGCATACCGCTGCGAAGTGGAGTCAGGATCGGGCTTAATTCGAACCACCAGCATCCATGGTTCGATGTAGAGAGTCTTTCCTATTCAGAGGAAATATTGCAATTACACACCTTATTGCCTTTTAACAATAACCAATGACACTAGCACGTAATTCCAGTCAAGCACCAATCTTTAATCCTATTGTTGAAGAGGATAATAAGCTTATACTTATGTATAGCATTCGTAAAAAAGCTTAAGTCTTTGTTTGCGTTGGTTAAGTCCTGTTCAAGTGGTGGATTAACCAACAATTAACAATGAGAGTACATTCCTGAACCTCGTTCAGTTGGCGATGATTTGAAGTGACCGCCAATTATGACCATTTGATATTTAAGGGGCCTACCAGCAATGTTGAAAAAAAGAAATAATGTAGTGCCAAAATAATGTACCCTTTTACGGAAGGAGCAAAGTTTAACAAGTTACAACTCCGCTTCTGCAGTACGAATGTCAGCGGCGAATGTCAGGTTATTATTTCCCAGTCTTGAAAAAAATTGCAGGCAGAGGTGGGAATCGATCTCGGTACCTCCTGGTTAAAAAGCACTGTGCAAAACCACTAAGCCAACTAAAAATCTGTCGTGAGATGCTTGACATTAATCTTTGATATTGCTGAATGGAACAAATCGCGGAATTAAATCAGTAATAAAAGAAGTAGATTCTTATTTAGCGGCCAAATTGGATAAAAGGGGAAATATTTGTCCCTGCTCTAAAGAAAATATAGGTTAGAAAATTATCAAATAAATTTAAATTAAAAATTGAGACTTTATATTTATTTATTTCACAAGGCGGCATTTTCACAGACAAACACTGTATACGCTAAAAACTTGACCCTCATTACTAGATGATGGCATAGCTCAGTGTTAGAGCATCAGACTGGTAATGTCAATATCGTTGGTTCGAATCCGCCTGCCAGCAATGGTTATTATGATTTTAATGCTACGCTACAATTTGTTCAATTTTTTTTTCATTTATTTATTCATTCATTCATTCATTCATTCATTCATTCATTCATTCATTCATTCATTCATTCATTCATTTATTTATTTAAATAATTTGATATATTTGAAAGGGTATTTGAGCAATTTGAAATTTTTACCCCGTATAATCCTATGGGGTCATTTTGAACCCACCCCTCCCAAATTGCCAAAACCTATGAGTTTAAATCATACATAATGATCAGTACGTCAATCATGAGTGAACACCGGTTGGTCACTGCATTAAGGAATGGGTAGGCACTGCAGCTTGATTCACCATCCACAACATGATAATGTGTGCACATGCTACATTATATACACTTGTAGGCCTATGTTGTTGTTGGTGTATAAGTAATGGGCCTTGCAATTGAAATGCCTCAAGCTTTTAATCCGATATGCAGATTATCTATTTGTTTTCATGAATTGGAAGACATTCTTTGATGTATTAATGTACTGAGCTCAATGATATGAAATTACTGGAGTGTGAGGTCAGCATAGTATTTTATTAACAGAAAGTATAGAGGCCCTGCATGAAATTATCGATTGGCTCCAAACAAAGGATTTGAGCCGGTGTCCTTCACCGTAGTTATGGCGGAGTGCAGTCCATTCAATCAAATGTTGTCATCAACCTATTTGATTGCAATCATGCTTTTGTTGAATGCATTTGAGTAGTCCGCCATATTTACGGGATGATATGTCAGATCACATGCAAGGCCTCTATTCTCCAAATTCATTTCCTAATGTATGTGAGAATGATACAATAATGACATGATGAACATAGTCATTGATGCATCAGTTTTAAAATAGACTAGGCGGTTACCATATTTGGCGGTTCTCGGCTGGGCGCGATTACCAGGCTTATGGTGACATGTCCATATGACAGTTTTTACTAATTTGACCTCAGACGACCCCTGGCGACCCCAAAATGACCTTCCAAAAATGTGGCTCTAAATGTTGACTGTACCCACCAAGTTTCATGCCCATACGACAGTTTTAGTAATTTGACCTCAGATGACCCTGGGTGACCTTGGATGACCCCAAAATGATCTAAACTTATAACTCTAAATGTTGACTGTACCCACCAAATTTCATGCCCATATATGAGTTTTTACTAATTTGACTTCAAATGACCCGTGGTGACCTTGGATGACCCCAAAATAACCTTCAAAAAATGTTGTTTTAAATGTTGACTGTACCTACCAAGTTTCATGCCCATACGACACTTTTTAGTCATTTGACCTCAGATGACCCCTGGGAGCGGACCCCGGTGTCAGATGACTTTAAAACGAACATAAACATCTTCTTGACAGGACAGAACTACACCCACCCACCGAGTTTGAGCCCCGTACGACCTAGTTTCATGCCCATATGACAGTTTTTAGTCATTTTACCTTAAATGACCCCTGGGAGGGGGCCCCGGGGTCGGATGACTTAACGAACATGAACATCTTCTTGCCAGGACAGAACTACACCCACCCACCGAGTTTGAGTCCCGTAGTACCTAGTTTCATGCCCATATGGCAGTTTTTAGTCATTTGACCTCAAATGACCCCTTGGAGGGGGCCCCGGGGTCGGATGACTTAACGAGCATAAACTTCTTCTTGCCAGGACAGAACTACACCCACCCACCGAGTTTGAGCCCCGTACGACCTACGACGGCCTCACATTAGCAGTCACAGACAAAACCTAAATCTACAGAATATATCCATTACTCGTCTCGAAAGAGCTCAAAATAAATAACTTAGAAAATTTTCTTGATGTCCTTCAACATGTGTCCATAGTTAACCATCGTTAGCCATGGAAATCTATGCTGTAGAACTGACCGGTGACTAAGTCCGATTTATTGGGACGTTTATCGACCATCAACGAGTAATGTAATATACATTTAAAATAGATTTGAGTCTGGCAATTTTGCCTGAAGCAATTATCAAATTACCAATTCCAATGAAAGAAATCCTATTAGTTTCACTTCAACGCACTTCTCTGGTGTTGCATATTACCAAGTTTTAAGGTGTATTTGGGACGAAAATAATTCCCCGTTTAATCGCTACATGATCATAATATGACCGATATTTGCGCGATTGCACGAACAAGTATACGTAATTCTTGGCAACACTGATTACTATTGATTAATTTATATTAATCATGTTAATGTATATTTCTACGCTCGGCTATTTTCACGATCTACTCCCGCTTAGGCTGGAGTACCTATACACCCAACGCAAGTCAATTGAAGCCGTACAATTTATCGCGAATTTACGACCGTAAAATTTAGACACTTCTTTTGTCTAGATTAGCATCAACCCTCTCATCTCACTTTTTTCATGTCAGAAATTAACATAACTCCCGAAACCGAAACAGAAGTTATCTTCGTTCAACTTTTCTGTAGTCAACAAAAGACTAGAATAAAAGGATTGTTCACACGTACCATGCTAACACTGAGACAATGAGATCCGAAACCGAAACCGGAAACCGAAACAGAAACAGAAAAGATGAAAGGACGGAATGTATCCTCAACATTTGAAATTGATTTGTGGCCAAAGAGACACACACTGCACTGGCTTTATTTATCACTGCACGCTGCTAATGGTAGAAGGAAAGTAGCCAGCATTTTGAAACGTTATTGTACCGGTCAGAGGCCGGTACTATTATTTGGAATTGGTGTGCTGTTGAAATCATTGTCAGAAATGCAAATGATGACGCGGTCATATAGAAATACCAACATTGGTGTTAGATAGAATTAAAAACTTTGCAAATTCGCTGGTCCTCAACCATGCACACCGACCTTGGTAGAGTATAAAGCACAGAGTAAAATGAAATACTCAGTACATTGGCCCATGTCAGTGTGTGGTCATAGCTATTTTTAACCAGGGTCAAGACATGCATGATATCTATGGTCTTGCTATAAGTAAATAATAAGGATTATGTCATTACATAAATTTTTCAATTTGGAGAGTATAATTGGCAGGATTATTGGTTACGTTTCACAGGATAATAATTAGATGTAAAGATAAAAGAGGGTGTGTCATGCACCTCAAAATTTGCCGGTTAAAAGCATCGTGTACGGGTTCGACTAATATTTCCATCGCACACCTTCATCATCCCTATATCTTCGTGTTAAAAATTGCCGTGATAGTACGATGAATCCTCACGTTTTTCAACAACTACGCATGGTGATTTTATTCGAGATAGGCCGTGCAACTCAGGCTAAGCATACAATTTGAGATTTTGAGCGCCTGCCACACTGTTTCTATTCTATGTTTTATGATTTTCGCATGATCAATATATGGCTGGCCGTAACCGCCACAACGTGGAGCTGCTACGCGTAGCTTACTTTTCGCGGAGCTAAATTGACCAATCATGTTAGATCTTTTCATTACGCGGAGCCAGTGGATGCATCCTCGTTCCAGAGAGAGAAAACTCTTGCCAAAATTAATGTTTACTATGGGGATTTTAAATGAATCGATTGTAAATAAACCACGACCAGTTGTACAGGATCAATACCATTGTTTGATTAGTGTATAGTCAATGTTACCTTGTATGCATGTGTAATGTGTGTGGCGTGTTTGTTTGTTTGTCTACTGTGTCAGGCCAGGATCACTGACACCCACGGTACTGATACTCTCATACTATCACGGTGATCATATTGTTGAATGTTGTTGACTTAAAAATAATCATGATGCAGTCATGTCTACAGTAGAACTCACCACGACCTTTGAAGGACTTAAACCCTATTAAAAGCTATTAAACCAAGATAACACTCAATGAAAACGGCTCAACTGTGTTACATCAGATCTTCTCTGGTTAAATACACACTGCACTTGTGTCTGTTTTACCTGTGCAATGAACAATGAGCTGGTATTATAGTTTCAGTTGGGTGAACGATTATAAAGCGAACCCAAGGTAACAATACTGTGGGCATTTGTTTACGAAATGAGACAATAGTCTGCTTATTGTTAACCAGCGTTCTTGAAAATGAGAAGCTTAATGACTTAACACGGTTTAGAAATAATTTCTTCATATTTTTTGGTACAAAAGTACCAATATTTCCAAACACCTAAATTAGCTAAAAATTTAGGACATGTTACAAAACTATATTTTCTAGAATTTCAGAGAATACTTTAAATATTGGCCGGTTATTTTTTACACAGTAGTGACGTCAACTAGGCAATGGCCTATACTTCTAACATACACTATTTGTAGAGGTCACGCGTCAATGGTGAGCGCACTGAGTATTGTGTATAGGAAAACGGACAGTAACTACAGTATGTATGGCCTACTACTAGTATATAAAGTAAATCCGAACTGGTTTGCAGTTTGCTGAAGGTCGAATTCCGCTGGGACACCGCGCAAGTTATACAAATTAGCTCCCGGCGATACACTGCAGATCACAGAACTGTGTGCATAGTTTACCACCACTCTGCCTAGCTATATAGTTATGTACAATACTGTATGAGTTTCTTATGAGTGCATGTCCATCTTGAATAATAAGTCAGTTCGTACTTTTCATAAACTACTTTTTGAATCATAACTTTCGTGACCGAGGATATCTTGCAACTACGTGACGCTCGTCTGGCAAATTCTTAATGAATAAATTCGCTTCACGTAATGAGTAAGTCGTACTTAATTAGTCAGTTTTACCTCCGAGGCTCCGAGTAATGAAAAACTCTAACATGATCATGATTGGTCAATTTGGCTCCACGGAGCAAAAAGTCAGCTACGCGTAGCAGCTCCACGTTGTGGCGGTTGCGGCCTACTATATCAGTATCCCATATGATATTTCTATTGCAAGAAAATTTTATTTGTTGTCAGGTTTTATCTTAAATACACTAACTGGAAATTAAATACACTAATTAGTGAGGACCGGTATTTTGCTGTGGATATGTTTAACTGCAATTTGCGGGTAAAAAATTTGAAATCCTGAGTAAAAATTTTGATCATATTCAACTCTTTGAGAAAAAAATTATATAAAAGAATGCATGTAAAATCCAGCTGCAATACAATGTACATTATTGACACACTATCACTCTCTTTATCTACGGCAATAATAGAATATCGATTTCAATCGAATTGAATACGATGCTCAGTTTTGAGTTTGTAGTTGACTACTAAGCGACCTAAGCGATCGATTGCTAGCCAATCAGATAGAACTCCTTTTCTTGCGTTCGGTGAAATACCAGTCGCCCGTCGCTCACCAACGGAGTATTAAATTTATATTTATCGAATAGGAAGTCGACACTGTGCATCGTAATAATAAAACGACGCGACGGTTCCTGCAGTTTATTCAAAATCTCGAATTACGACAAAACTACAGCACATCAAGTCTGATTTTTGCAGGATATGTTTGTTTACTAAGGTACACAACACTTTTTACATTAGGTCAACATATAACGCAAGTCAATTCAATGTTATAGCAACGCTAATGTGGTAAATCTGTTGAAAACGACCAATCCAAGCACGATTCTTTACCAAGCACCACACTTATATTGTCCATATACTAGCTTCATTTCAATAAGCAATGACTGATTTCTTTTAAATTTCAAATATTGTGCAAAATGTTACTATTTTCGCCTGTTTTGTCACACGGTTGTAAATTCAAAGAACTATGACTAAATAGCGCTTCAAAATTGATATGAGTCATCAGAATTCAAAATGTGGGAAATTGAAAGTGACCGATCTTGAGAGAATCGCAATAAATGGATTTTTGATTCAAAATGTTCGAATGTTTCTCATTGTAATTTATCCTTTGCCGATACTTTTAAGGGATTTTTTATTCATTTATCTTCCAATACAGCTATTTTACTACATCGCACCATAGCTATGTAATACTGACCTCCTTGACCAATGAAGCCATATAAAGTGCTGTCAATGGTGTCTGCTCGGCAGGTTTGATGACAATGGTATTGCCGGTTACAAGGGCGTGGCTCAGCTTGTTAATCATGATGAGGGCGGGGAAATTCCATGGTATAATTGCACCAACAACACCGACTGGTTCGTATCTGGTGTAGCAAAAGTAATCACCATCTGAAGAAGTAAAATCATCAACAGTGAACCAAAATATTATAATTTACATAATATAATTAGTCTTTTTGTAGTTAGCATTATAAAGTCTGCACAAAAAGAAACTCAGCTGTTATAAATACGCCTATAGCTTGAGATCTAATAATAGTTTTCACAATATTTCTGCATAGAAAGAAGGATGATTTATTTACGCGTATTTTGACACCCCATTTGTCAAATGTCGTTCAATATTAACAACACAGTAGTGCTTTTAAAGAAAAATACCCGAATTTAAAAGTTGCCGTTTACAGCGATCAATGGTTATTACGCAATCATTGTGGCACGTAAAACCCTCCATTTATCTTCGCGCTGATTTCAAATCAATACAAATAACTGCAACTTTTAAATTCGGATATTTTTTCGTTAAAACGCTGCTGTGTTGTTAATATTGAACAACATTAGACAAATGGGGTATCAAAATGCGCGTAAATAAATCATCCTTCTTTCTATGTAAAAATATTGTGGAAACAATTATTAGATCTGAAGCTATAGGCGTATTTATAACAGCTGAGTTTCTTTTTGTGCAGATTTTAGTTATCTTTGAAAAGGACATTCGCGTCCGTGTGATGACCATTTTAGCTAATCAAAAACAATTATTATTTATCTGAAATCAGCAATCGTAAATAAGTCAGAAATCGCCTTCTTTATGGTTATAATACAAGTTGGTATCCTCGAACATGTAGAATGCCGGTTATAGGCCAATCCCATTTCTTTGACAGGAGACAAAATCACCATTGAGACCTTAGTACATGGCGCTATCGGGTGATTTTTGAGTTAAGAGCTAGTGTTGCTACATTAGTGGAACCAATGTTTTTTGATATCCTTACACCTCAAACTATAAAACTAGAATTGGTTCCATTTTTTCTATGTCCCAGTGTTTCCCACGAGGGGCCAAAATTTAAAATTTGTTCTATCATGTTGTAATATATTTGTTCCTCTCATTGCTAGGAATAAAAAAAAAGTCAATTGTCATTCTGCACTAGAATGCTTAGTTCAGGAGTTATAGAGTAAACTAGTTCAGTTTATAGTATGAGCTTGGAACGGTCCATGGATTTCCCATGGATTAGCATGTGTCCCTCACGGACCAACATGGGTAGACAAAAAAACAACAACAAAAAAAGTCAAATATCTCATGCACAGAGGTAAAATTTTCAAAATGCACCGATTCAATCGCAACTTGTCTCAAATTACTCCTCTCGGCAAACGAAATCTGAAGGGGTACATGACAATAAAAGTTGCACTAAAATTGTAAATTAAGTACATGCTCGAGATTTTCTTAAATTAAGGGGAGTAATTTGAGACCAATTTCGATGAAATTGGATCATTTTAAAATTTTTACCTCTGTGTATGACATTTTTGACATTTGACCTATCCGACCTTATAACTCCTGAACGAATCACCGTAGAAAAATATGACAATTTACTTTTTTTATTCCCTGTGATGAGAGGAATAAGTTGAGATACATGTCAACATGGTGGGACTGTTTTTAAGTGTTGGAACCAATCAAATTTTTATGATTTAAGGATGCCAAAAAACATTGGTTCCACTAATGTAGCAACAGAAAATCCCAAACCCATAGCGCCTTGTTCTACCTCTTGTAAAATATTAGACTCAAAACCAACATGTACCCTAAGATGAAGTCGTAACCCAATTACCAAGCGCGCAACCATAGCCTAAGTAATATTACCGAGCTTACCAATTGGAATAGTCTTGCCATGTATTTTATCAGCCCATCCAGCCTGTGAACGCAGAGAGTTGGGAATTCCTCCTATACAACCAGTGGTGAGAGCAATAACCATTCCATTGTCCAGGGTTTCAAGTTCCTTCAATTTAGAACATACATAGGAAAAACAACATCAAAAAAGTTGAAAGGTTGAGCACATAACCAGATTGATGTATAGCTAGGTGTAGGCCAAATACATGATCATCAGATCAATTATAATTATAATTATAATTATAATTATGTTACCATTAAAATAAACCACAAAAGATATTTAAACCTTGGGTCATGTCGTTTCTTGGCAGTGACCTTTGCCTAAGAAGTGTTTGCTTACGCCCCCTAAAAATGTTAGGTTGCACTCGACCTGTTTAAAAATTATTTTAAATACATGGTATGGGGTTTCTAAGCTGAATATATCGAGGGAGGTCAAACAAAACTATTGCCAACCCTCCTCATACCAAGTCATTTTTGTAACATTTTTTACCAACGATGGAATTCCCCCAACCTCCTACTTATGATTTTGGTACCAATGGATAGCTATGATTTGCCTCTTTCCATTGATACCAAAATGACGTCAGAGTAATGTCATGATTTCCACGAGTTATCCCCAATTTACCAAAAAACAAATGAGATTTCTTTTGTTGTTGTTGTTGTTGTTGTTGTTGTTGTTGTTATTGTTGTTGTTGAAAAATTGAATTTTCACCCTGTTTTTGTTCTAAATGAAGTGAAATAACAACATTAGAATAATCAGAGAGTTTTACATCCATGCTTGTAAGAAAAATAGGATAAATTTACAAAGAAGAGGAAAATATTGTATAAACCCAATCAGAGTGACAATTACCCTTACACATCGATGGGAAACCCTAACCCCGGGGATGGGGGTACATTTGTAGCTCTATATTTTAGCGGTTTTTTTTCGAACCACCTTGGTAAGTGGAGGGTTAAATGGTAACGAAGTAAACCTTCTAGATGACATCGTTTTGTAATCTTTGGAGTGACTCTATGTTATATTCACAGTTAAGTATGCATAGACAGGACAAACAAGTAAGAACTTACCCTGATATACGCCTGATCTCTTTCTATGAGATCTGCTAATTTTAATAGCAGACGACCTCTTGCTGATGCGTCCATTTTCCGCCATGTTGATCCCAGTTTGAAGGCCCCACGTGCTGCTTTGACAGCTAGATCGATATCGCCCTAGAAAGTTATCGAAAATATTATTATATACATTGTCAAATATTTAGCAGAAATACAGACGTACAATTTGTCTCATGCATGTAATCAGTATCCCAATATTACTATTTAGTGTATTAGGTTTATTTTGAAAGGAAGCCAGAGATGGTTTTATATTGGTTTGGAATGATATATGTTGTTTTTGTAAAGATAATCTATTGGCACTTTAAGTGTAGACTAAGTGTTGTTGGTCGCGGCAGCCAAAAAGATCAATATTCATTGCCTCATTTCAAATATTGAGTTATAGTTTTGGTTTTGGTTTTGGTCACGTGGTTTCCTATTATCCTTCCTAAGCTCTTGTCTCACGTGGTTATTGAAAGCTTTGTTTCTACCCTTTGTTACAAACTTAAAAGTTGAATCAAGGAGATTCGGTTTTCATTTCAGTTTCATATAATATAGTGTGAAGAAGAAAATCACTTGGTCTGAAGTTACCTGATATAAGTATACAAATGAAATGTTTAAATTTCGCAGTGCAATATTCGCGAGGATAGAAATCGAGCATATCGATCTACCTTGAAAAACGTGGTTTAGAAAACCCAATAAGCTATGGCTATTTTAGTTGTGAAAAAATATAGACCATTGAAATATTTGCATTCGACATTACAAAAGGGGCGACTCAGGTGTCATAAAAATCGATTCATGTCCTAATCGCATGGATACGACAATCGATGGAAGGTAATTATATGACTTCCGTTATAAGTAAGTGACTTTTTTGAAGCATTTTTTACTGGAGAAAAATTTGAAGATAGAGGGGAAAGAGAGAGTGTAGGGGTGTGTGTGTGTGTGTGGGGGGGGTAAGGGAGGGAGAAAGAGCAACAGATGGTAGAGAGCATTGGAATTGGAAAGGTAATGATGGGGAGAGGATAACTCGAGATAGAGGAGATATGTCGAATGTATGGGGAGACACTTAGGGAAAATGATGTTATATAGGTTGGGGAGAGGGGAGCCTCAGGTAAGATGTATGAGCTGTGCTTACCGGGGATAATAAACTAATTCATAATCAAATCATCTCCACGCATCGCTTTGTTTCATACAAACAAACAGAGCCCCCACCCCCACCCATCCACCCCTCAATATACGCGCACTTTTCTAGACCTAGAACTCAGGGTGTAAATAATATTATTATACGGTGATATGAAAGTTTGCCACCTACGACAGCCTTATCTTAAGTAAGAATTAGATTTGAATTGCATCCCCGCGGGGATAAATACCCGATAATCGGCCTAATTATGTTAGCACAATAGGCCATTATGGTTATATACCCATGTAATACCCAGCATAATAGTGTTATGATTGCAGATCAGATCTGCTCTACTTTTTACCGGGACTTTTTAACCCCTTGCTTTTTGGTTTCTGAACAAAAGAGAAACCAGAACTGATGATTTGAAATGAGGTATTGTCTAAATCCATATATTATTGAAATGTGTTTCGCAAAAGGTCAGTCTTTAAAACTTACACTTTGAAATATTGCTTGATTTATTGTTGTTAATTATTTATGTGCATTTTACGAAGGTATATCTACACTTTAACTCAAGAACCACAAGACCCATAAAAGTAAATTATGATTGTCTTGAACAATTATATGGTGTTGATCACAGCAGACATTTTATCTTCACATACGTCTAGCCCTCTTCATTTGTTCCATTATCTATTGTATTTCTTTTGTTAAAAATCTGGTCAACTGTCCATTATATCAAGTAATGTGGTCAGGTCAAGATAATATTGGTCAGGTCAAGATAATCTTGGTCAGGTCAAGATAATCCTGGTCAGGTCAAGATAATCTTGGTCAGGTCAATAAATTTTGAACAAGAGAAGTACATATTCGCATTTAGAAACACTGGCCACACTATTTGACTTTTTGGACATTTCAACAAACTTAAATTGCATCAAAGTACATTATGAAGTGATCAAACTATAGAGGGCTCTAATTTTGAATTTATTTTGCAAGATCAGCACAAATTATTATGCAAGTGTATGCATATTATATTTAAATGAAGATTTGTAAACAATGACACCAAAAACACCTCTATTGAATTAATGCAAATTAGTTTGTATTATGTCTCATAACTTAAGTCTGCATAATTAAGACGAGGGTGTCAATCTACCTTTGTCCCCCCCCCCCCTCTCCCAACAACGCAGATTCCGACAAATTAGGTTACAAAACAAGAGCCATGTGGTCTTACATCAGTTCAACCAAGGATATTTTGTGCACCTAAAATGCAGTACATTACAGCCCACAAGACTAGATGTAGGAAACCTACAACAATCCGCGGCCTAACCCCAACCAAAATAGGTCTCACCCTATATCTACTACATAATGTATCCTTTCAGAATTGTTCCTACGGCCGTGTGTCCTGAACTCGCCACCCCTAGCGTTACATCACAAATATTATGAATTTTTATACCAATCGAGTTTCTAATTACTGTAAAACAACTTAATTTCGCGTGGTATTTAATTTCGCGAATTTCGCGAGGTCTATAAATTGGGTACATGGCGTTAGTCCGACACGCCGCTAGTCCGACACGCCGCTAGTCCGACACGGCGCTAGTCCGACAACACAAATTCCCTATACTTAGAGGTGCGTCAGTCCGAAAATGAAAAGCACGGCGCTAGTCCGAAAAAAGCATGTGCTAGTCCGAGAATGAAAACCACTGCAACAGTCCGACACGCCGCTAGTCCGAAATTTAATTATGAAAACCACGCCGCTAGTCCGACAAAAATTCGGACTAGCGGCGTGGTTTACATAATTTTTAAAAAACACGCCGCTAGTCCGAATCTGAAAAGCACTTTTTCAGTCCGACACGCCGCTAGTCCGAATCTTAAATACACTGCGCTAGTCCGAATCTGGAAAATACTCCTTCAGTCCGACACTGCGCTAGTCCGAATCTGAAAACACGGCTCTAGTCCGAAACTGAAAACCATAGCGCTAGTCCGAAACTGAAAAGCAATGCGCTAGTCCGAAATTAAAACCACTGCGCTAGTCCGAATCTGTGAACCACTGCGCTAGTCGAATCAGAGAACACTGCGCGCTGGTCCGAATATTCGGACCAGCGCAGTGTTTCGCAGATTCGGACCAGCGCAGTGGTTTTCAATTTCGGACTAGCGCAGTGTTTCACAAATTCGGACCAGCGCATTGGTTTTCAATTTCGGACTAGCGCCGTGCTATTTAGACTTAAGCATAATATGATTAACTGTCTTTAAGCTTCAGTTTAATGTAGGTATTTGCATGTTTTTTAATGTATTTATTACTTAATTCGTTTTTATCTTTTAGGTGGACAAACTATTACAGTCAAGGTAGCACGAGATACCGTGTTTTTGCAAGCAAATGTAAAACTATGAGGGTCAAATCTTTTTAACGTATATCAAAATATATATACTTAAGATAGTATCTTATCATCTAATGAATCAATTAGGCTTTATCTAATTAGGCTTTGTTGTTTGGGACACCATTGGTGATTTTTTAGCTCGTACTCTTTTAGCACGAGTTATTATCCGCTGGTTGATCTTGGTAAACATGGTCAAGAATAAAATTGGTTTATGTGCTGTTGAGAACATGTTGCCAAAATGTATGTAAAAGTGTAAGGGTATTTTCAAGTTTTGTCTGTAGTGCTACATGACCTGTGCTGGTGACCGATGAGACGCCACTTAATCAGGGCCGTCGCTATAGACGATTTTCTCAGGGGGGAGGGTGGTTGTCGAGAAATAAATTTTGCTGTTATATCATGGCCGGATTTACCCTTTGCTGGCCCCTGCGCAACATGATTGCCACCCATCTTCAGTGGCGTACCGTGGCCGCTCCTACCCCGGGGGCTGAAGGAAATTCAATTTAGCCGCCCCTTCCTCAACAGAACGAAAAGTTTGACCCATTTTTTTGGTGGTTTGAAAAAGTGAAAGCAAAAAAAAAAAAAAAAAAAGGATTATAAGCGCTAGCGTCCTAAAAGCAACACATTTTGATGTATAGTACCATTTTTTTTGATTTGATACTTTTCAAATTTTTTCCGATTTTTCTTTACTAATTCTTTTTGCCGCCCTTCTTCTTAAACCGCCCCTTCGTTTGCCGCCCTTCTTCTTCCGCCGCCCCTTCGTTTTGGCCGCCCCTGCTTTTACCCCGGGGCTGGCGCCCCTCAAGACCCCCCCAAAAAAAAAATACGCACATGCATCTTCGGATAGAAGACTTCCCTCCCCCACACTGTAATCCAAGCTGTCCTCAGAACTCCTTCACCAGGTCACCGAGCCAGTGTGCAAAGTTCCCTAATCATCCCACTCATCTGCTACTAAAAGAACATTACTGGGACAAATGCGCTAGTGCAATTTCGATGCTAAAATGAACACAATTGTCCTAAATGAACACAATTGAGGACAATAAGTGTCATAAAATCGTGCCAGATGAAAATGCATAGGCCTTTTACAACTACCTTTGGATAATTTAGTCCCGGTATTTTGATCCAGCTCACGAGTTTTATACTTATTCCAGGCATCATAATTATTATGATTTAGATAATAGAAAGGATGGAATTATAACTCTCATTTTTCAAATTCGTGATCGTGTTCAAGTTTGAGATGAAAAAAAGGACCCTTTTTCAACGGGGCGTCTCGCAGATACTCACAGAATGGGTTTGCCGAGATAAATGTGCACGAAGCGCGTGGCAATTTGGCACTTTAATACTAAAGGTTCCAAAATTGGCTGCATTTAGGGTCTAAAATAGACCAAAAGGAAGATGCAAATCGTAAATTTTGTCACAACATTTCTGTCGATTGAGCAGGGTAGGGGACTGACTTGCCACCCTACTCTATGGTCAGTGGCGTAGATTTCTTTTTAACTTGGGGTTGGAAAGTATAGTGAAGCACCTAATGATGACAAAATCAATTTATGGTACAAATGCGCGCAAACTAAACTAAATTGGTGACGTATGGTACAAAAGTGGAATAAATTCGGAAATTGGAACAAATATACTAGTTCCCAAAACTATGGTGTATATCGCTCATGTATGACTTTGATGACAATTACGATAAATACAAGTTTTTACTTTTGTCTTTCTAAACAAATATGCATTAGCGATTTTGAATACCTGATCATGCTGATTATGTAATGACATTAGCATGAACACAATGGCGTATGGACTGATTTTTGGTTAAAAGTAGTCAAGAAAATCTGACCCCGAAATTGAGGTATTGTTACATAAGTCAAAATATTTCGAGAATAAAAGTATGGAATTTGTCGCGATTTTGCAACTTTGTAGACCTGTAACATAGGGTTCATGCTATACTCTTCTTAGACCTATACCATTTGTATTAAAAATAAAGGAATCATGTTGAATATCTTCGATTTTTAGCAGGGCTTTTTTCACCTGTTGTTCTTTACACAATAAGAGATCGCAAGATTAATCGAAGATCTTTCTATATGCTGGCTGCTCCGATTAAAGAATAAAATTTGTTCATCCTAACAACCCAGACACTAAATAACTTTCAACCACCTTGGTAAACGCTCTTGTAACACAGGGTTGTAACATATATACTGCGCCAATAAAGTATCCTTACAGTCAGCTGTACAGTTGAAAAAATAATCACAATTTCAAAACTGAACAATATTTGGGTAAATTTGTTTTTTTAATATATAGATGTACTATCTAAGGCATTATGACACCACATTGAATCCAATGTGACCTCTAGAAGTAAAGTTACAAGCAATTGAATAGACGAGGGTCCAATTTTAAAAGTGACAAACTGGCCTATACAAGGCGTAAAAAGATTCCAACAAGCGAAACAAAGAGACAACACAGTTTCTTCAATGAAGCGTTATTTAAAACAGTTTTTATTTCAGTTTTTACTTCTCTGTACTTTTCATAACTTTCATTTTATTTGTCAGTTCTTTTGTTTCAGTTTTCTTTTATTCCTTTTGTTTTTAAATTAAAGCCAAACGCATAAATTAGCCATTCACCACTCTCAAACCAGATGTCTAGCCCGTGGAGTTTTGAATAGGCCAGTTTGTCACTTTTAAAACTGGACCATCGTCTAATCAAATGCTTGTAACTTTGCTTCTTGAAGTCACATTGGTTTCAATGTGGTGTCATAATGTGCAGGATTACATAGTGCATCTATTAAAAAAACAAATTTACCCAAATATTGTTCAGTTTTGAAATTGTGATTATTTTTCCAACTGTAAGGATACTTTATTGGCGCAGTATATATTAAATGCGCCCTCTGTTGTTGTATCTATGTCAGTTTTGAAACCAACAATACTCAAATTTGCAAATAGCATGAGATAAGGTGAATATATTTTGGCTATCTTCACAATTTGAGGATCCGCCCAGAGGTGAATTACAGAAGTGAAAATCTAATCACGTCCCTAATAATTGTCTTCTTGAAAATCTATCTTGTGTTTATGAGCTGCGAGTGGGCTTTGAAGCGCATGATCGAGGGGCGGTCCATAAGTTAGTGAACAAAGTACAAATTACTTAAATTAACACCCGCTAAATTCTTTGCATCTCACTTTACTTTTTAGCATGATCATTGCATAACTTAATGAACCTGTCCCTACTACCCTTGAGAACTTGAGAACTTTTTGCCAGTAAACTGAGAGTTTGCTGATTGTTCCATCAGCAAATCTGCACTGTGAAGGCTCACCAACAATGATCACAATAAATTAAAAAAAATAAGGGTAATGCATTATCCTTTACACTCAAATAATGTATCTGAGGCAGTAAAACGTAAATAAGGCGACGAAAAAAGAAAACCCTGTTCTACGGGCAGTGCCGCCGACAAGGAAGGGTAAACGGGGTGCGTTACCTCGGGGCCGGGGCCCGGGGCCCAGGGTCCTAGGGGGCCGTAAGAAGTGAAGAAAACATACTTTACTATGGGGCAGTAACAGCAAAGAAAAGGGACCTCAGGGCCCATAAAAGGTAATGAAAAAATGCCTTGTAGTTGAAGCATATTTTCTTTGCTTTTTCTACACGGGCCAACAAAGGTCTCTTTTCTTGTTCATTAGGCCTAAGGTGTCGCTTCTTTGCTTTTTACCGGCCCTCCGAGGTCTCTTTTTTTCTTTTATGGGTCCATTAAGGTATCTTTTCCTTGCTTATTAAGCTTTTTTACATACTCACTAAGGTCTCTTTCCTTTCCTTTACGGGCCTATGGTATCTTTTCTTTGCTCTTTACGGGCCCACTACCATACTGTCTCTTTTCTTTGCCTTTACGGGTCTATTATAAGGTCTGTTTTATTTGCTCTTTTACGGCCCATAAAAAGCAAACAAAAGTAGCGGGCCCGTAAAAAAACAAAAAAAGGGGACGTGCATTTAAAAAAAACCAAGATAGCCTTCGAAGTACACACTCTAATAAGTAAGTTTCACTTGAATTTACTGTTTGCTTTTGCCAAAATGATCATCCTCGATTATACTAGTAATGAAATCTTCGAGAAATCGGAGGAGTGCAGGTTAATCGTGGGAACACAAAATACAACTTTTCGCGCGATTCGCGTGCATTGTGCCCTATTATTTGATCATTTATCTTAAAATTGGCAATTTTCCCGCGCTCCACACGGAGTTTGTTTCAATAAGTTCAATATGGGAGCGAAAGTAGCTAAATCGAATTGCAAATTTTCGCGCGCTTTGCGTGTATTTGACCAGGTCAACGGTTCTTACTTGGATCAATTTATCTTCAAATTGGCAAATTTTTGCACTTTGCGTGGAAGTTATTAAGGGAGCAAAATGCCACTTTCAAATTGCAAATTTGTGCGCGCTTAACGCGCATTTGTCTCCTTCAATGTTCATATTTGATTATTGGCAGCTAAACATGCTACTTTCGCTTCGCTTCAACATATGTTCAAGGATTTTACACCAATCTCCCTCCCCATGTCACAAAGAAATTTACACCACTGCTACCCCCTACCCCCTACCCCCTCCCCCAACCCACACGCACACACTTATGGTCCTGCACCGTCATCACTGATCAAAGGGGCCCACGATCACGTTCACATTGCCCCCGGACCTGTAATGGCTCTCGGCGTCACTGTCTACGGGCCCGACCGACCCAGGTTTTGAACAAATTTGGGAAATACATTTTCCTGTACAAAATGAATGCCGAACCATTTTTTTAAAATTTGATTTTCTCAAATTGCAAATTATTTACAGATGATGGCGATTTTTTGGGTCATTTCTAAAACAAATTAAAAACAACAAGAAATGTCTTTAAAAAGTCAACGCCATGGATGAAGATCATGTTTCATAATTTTGCATTGCAAGTACTTGGAAAGCTAGTAAATTTTAATGTTTGGCACAACTATAGGTTAAACCGGGTGCGAAATATTGGCATTTATTGGTAATACCACCAATGACATACTAGGAAATACTCGAAATTTTCATGTCGAAAGCTGAATTGGAGAATGTGTGCTAAATTGGTATACATTTAATTCATACTTGTAACAAACGGCTCAATTGAAATCACATCCTCTGAGTTTTACAACAATCCAACAATCTATATTCAGATAACCGTAAGAATGTTTGCTGCTTAATTAAGGGATTTCATATCAACCAAATTTCATGACAATCCAACTATCTATTATTAAACTCTTAACCATATGACCTTGATGGTTTTGACCCTTAGGGCATAATTGTGATTACATGCACCATGTTTTATGAAAAAATCAGACTATCGATGTTCTGTTGACATCAAATGCGCTTGACACCACTTTGAACATTCTGACAAGCCAACACAATATATGACTTAGTCGACCTCAAATGACCTTTAACAATTTTGGGCAGAATTGTTATCCACAATCTACACTCAATTCACCTCGAATGACCTTGTACCAAAAATGTACTATCAAACCAAAGCCACTATCTACCCCAATTACTGGTATCCACCCCCCCCCCTCGACGACTAGTGTCACTCCCAACATAGGCACCTGCATTATTTATACCCAGCTCTGGTCAGATCAGGGAATGGTCAGATAATGCTCAATATTATTGTTTAATTAGTGGTCACACTTTACTTGTCAATGCTTGTTGACAGCTTATCAGTAGTCGGATCAGCAGGGGTGCAATTGTATCCTTTTTCATAGAGCAAAATTGTTAAAAATGTTTATTGTCGAATGGTTTCTAAAAACCTTATTTGTGAACGGATTTTATTTGTTAACAAAGCAAAATGTATGTTTAATATATTAATTATTTCATTAATAGCAATTTCCTAAGTTTCCATCCATAAATAACCACAGAGCATATCTATTTACAAAATAATGTGTTTATTTTCAATTAGCCATCGTATCAGTAGAACTGATAGGAGGCCAAATTATAGTCAAAAAACAGATTCTTTGTCTGGTAGTCCTGGCAACCCAGTCTGTATGTGGCTCAGTTGTAAACATACACAACAGAAACCGACTGTGAAGGAGCCTATATGCACGTAAACAACTTCCTAGTACATGTATAATAAAATCCGTTTTTGAGTATAATAAAGAAAGTCATGCATTGGCAACATGAAGGAAATACCTATTGCTAACTTGGTAAAATGCATACTCGTAGCCCAATCTTGTACATCATAGCACCCAGTTTGGGTTTGTAGTTTCGAAATGTTACAATTAAACATTAGTTCTTTCAAATATGAAATGCTAAAACACAAATCTTGAACAAACAATCATTATAGATATAGCAAACTTTCCATGATAGAGATTGGACCCAAGACAAAGTACACCCAAATTAGGTGACAATTCAGAATTAAGCCATGGCTGGAAAAAGCCCGACCGACCCAACTTGAAAGGTCCGTCCTCCCGTATTTTTCGTCGCCTGATGGATGAGGCGCAGCCGAACCCATTATTTAAACGTTTTTACTGCCGAGGATACAATATTTGCGTGTAAAGGATAATGCTGCAACATTTATTTCTATTCTATTACCACAAAATCGTGCGATTGAAAGAGAAAATATCACGTTTTGCCCAAATATTTGAAGCAAATAATATACTGCATCGCGCTTGGGGACATTCGGTGAGCGCAAAATGTACACCATATGGGGTCATTAGGTGAGAGACGGACCGTTTAGATCTAAATTCGGGGGGCATTGGGTGAGAATAAATTATGACCTCTTTTAAAATGGGGTCTTTGGGTGAGAGCCAAATGAAGCCTCGAAAATTGAATTTCTAGTTCTATTTAATGGCTTTGTTTTATCCAAAGAAGTAACAAAATCAGTAATAGATGACTTGTTAATGTTCAAATGGAAATCTTTGGGTGACAGATCGAAAGGAAAAATATGGGGTCTTTGGGTGACAGAGCATGTGCTCATAAAAATATGGGGTCCTTGGGTTACAGCCCTACGCGTCACCTCCAAAGTGGGAGTTCCCCCTGGTCCTTAAGAAGTCGAGAAACCAAAATACTCTCAAACAAACTGGGGACTGGTATAGTACACATGGTACATGTGAACTATATACTTCATGAGGTCATTTTTGAGGTCCCCACTTTTAAAAGGTATTTTTCTCTCTCTCTCCCTTGCCAAACCGCAGAAGTGGGGACATGGCCAAAATTCGGGTCCCCAGAACGCGCTAACCATACGTCCTAGCATTATTTTCATGCCACTAGTCGATAGAGCGCCCCCTATTTCTATTTGACATACGCCCACAGACTTAATTCTGTGCATGCGCCACTCTTACCCCCAATATATGCTTCTTTAAAAATTGAGAGACCAAAATGCTCTCACAAAAACTGGGGACTAGTGCTTTTGACCCACACAATGGGGATATTTTGAGGGTCCCCACTTTTTAAAAATCCCTCTCAACTCCATACCCTACACCCTAAACCCCCCCCTCTCTCTCTCTCTCTCTCTCTCTCTCTCTCTCTCTCTCTCTCTCTCTCTCTCTCTCTCTCTCTCTTTGACGACTTGGGCTAGCAACAACCCTGATTAGGGAAAAAACATATTCAGATGTCATGTCCATGGCAGTTTCAAAAACGAATGCGAAATGTGTTCAGATTTTTATTTTCTAAGAACTTTTATATAAACTTAATTTTCAATTCAGATATCATTTTCGAGTGTTCAAAAGTACACAGCATAAAATTGCGGTAATACACAATACAAATATCAATTGTGTTAAACCTAAAGACCAATTCAGTGATCCCAGCGCATGTGTAAAAAAAATTGTTTATAAATTGCTTAAAAGTGAAGGATAAGTCATTCAAATTGTCATTTGGTATTTTTGAAATGACAAATTTGGCAAAAAAACGAAGAAAACAGCAGTACTGACGAAGTTGAAGCCCCGTTCAAATACATGTAGCTAATTTAGAAACTGTCAGTATCAAAATTACAGACTCGTTAAATTAAATACACAGCTTTCGGCTGAACCACTCGCAGGCTATGTTAGCACATGTATGACAATGACAAAGATACCAAAATCTGAATTTTAATGATTTTTACGATCGTCCGGATGAGCAAATCACTGAATGGGCCTTTAACAGTGCGAGTATTGAGCCAAGTAACTTTTTTTCCAAATTTGTCTCAGAATTTTATGATTTTACGTCAAAAAACTATATAAAAAAAGGAAATACAAAAATAATTTGCCGTTTCAGCTGACATGGACGCGCTAAGAAAAACGAACGCGCGCGGCGGCTTTGAGACATAACAATTTTTAAGCCTTCTCGCAAAATTATGTCCACTGCGCCGGTCACGTCACCAACATTACTAACATCGTTTGCGACTGGGTGTTGAGACTAGTGGATGTCCCTGAATTATGATACTTTAGACAGGATGTCGATTTCAAACACAAGCATGATAGCCGACAATTGCCATTCGTTATTCACATGAACGCATAATGGTTGCTGATTTGCCATTTTCATGAAGATATTAATTGATGTTAAGAGTAAACGTTTTTTGAACATCTTTTACGAGTGCATAACTTCATAATTCAAACATTCTCAATACGTGCAGAATATTTAAAAAAACCACGAGAAATGTGTTATGTTCAATGACGTTTTGTCCAAAAAGCAAATGTAACGAATGGTTATTTAAAATTTTAATATAAATTATGTTATAACAATTTACAATACTGAATAGTGGTATAGATAAATAAAGCGAAATAGAAACTTAAATAACTTAAATCGAATTATTTTTATGCAATTTTATCAAAATTGAAGGTCCAAACTTGAGTTTAAATGACAAAAAATTGGTTATAAAAGAACAATGAAATTGAAAAACCCCGTTGTAATTTAAACACCGATAAACAATGTTTTCAATATTTTGAAACTCTTCTTTATTCATATCAAAAGGTTTCAAACTTGTATCAAAATCGGAACTTTTATTAGCTCAAAAATCAGAAACCTGCTCTTGTATGTATTGTATGAATTTAACTCTGTGTGGTGTGTGGCTCAATCAATTCTATAGATACAGGGTGAGTCAAAAAAAGTGCAATAGAGAAAAGAATCCATTTTTATTTAAGAACCGAGATGAACTTTTTAGGTTTTAAAACATTTTATATATGATATATCCATCAGCAACCTTGTGTGAAAAAACCAAGGAATTAGCATTTACCGTTTTGTTTTTATGACACATTTTATACCGATACCCAATTTTAATGTTTATCCAAGAGACATCTAAACTTTGAATGTCAGCACACTCTGTGAAAGGTAGATTTGGAACAACTGCCATTTTCTTGGCATTGAAATAAAATGGAGCACCCATTGTTATTGCCCTTTAGTCTTTTTAAGGAGAAAAAACATTATTTGTTGTTATTTTCATTTTACCTTTACTTTAAAGATGTTTATTCTCAATCAAAAACATAAAAATTTGTTGGCAGTTTATTTTCAAATGCCAAATGAAATGCGCGCAAATTGAAGTAGAGTGAATTACAAAATATCCAGTAAGTTGGACATATTGGGGTTTAAAAAACTGGAGTTGAAGTCGAGTGAGGTATGAAGGACTTAAAATAATATTAGAACATTTGTTTGAACAGAAAAAAGAAATTAAAATAACGCAAAACTCAACCTTATTTAAGTTAAAGTCAGTTTCAGAGCTGGTGCCTTTACCGCGCATTGTGTGCTCTCATTCAAAATACATGGTATCTCGTGGACAAATAACGAAATTGGGTATCGCAGCAAAAGGGCCTATAAAAATTAAACGGTAGTCGCGATTCCCTTCATATTTTCACAGAAGGTGACTTTTGAATGTGACATTTATAGAATTGTTCAATAATGGGAAAGTTTGACTTGGTTCTTGCATAAATATTGATTCTTTGCTCTATTGCACTTTTTTTTGACTCACCCTGTACAATGAGAGAGTGCAAGCTTCAATTATCCTGACTCTTTTCATTAAATGGAATGGAAGATATCTCTAGAGGTGAATTTTATTAATTCAGTTATTTTTGATCCAGCGCCTGATCATGCTGATGGTGCGTTTACATTTCCATAATTATGATTTCGTCTATAAAAATGTAATTATTGACCTCATGATGATGCTGTGCCCCACCCCAAACAAAAATAAATCATGCGTACTGGCCTGGTTTCATATATCTTGTCTGTTGTTAAAGCCATAATGTATGATTTGCTTCACAGCGACGCCCTCAATTTTACTCGGATTTCCACACTCTGCATAGTTATAATGCCCAGTGGTGTACTAAAATACCACGTAAAAGACTATAGCCTGAAGTGCATTAATAACAATAAAATTTAACTTTTTAGATTAAAACCGGGGAGACCCGGTTTTATTCAGAGTTCACCGATCGAGTGCTTGCTAACATGTCCCGTGGATGTCACGTCAGCTTATATGTACACACGTCGAGCGCGATGCTCCGTGCAGTATTACATGTAGTACACGCAAATTATGTAGGCGCTAGAATGAAATCTCAATTTTCTTCGTATACCTCATTTGTTTGGCTTGAAATTAAAAGGGGATAATGTGATCAGTGAAAACAAAAATTTAAATAGGAATCTATTCTTTATGCTTATTATTGTTTTAAATCTGGTTTGAAACAATACCATGTGTTTGTTGATTTTTCTCCAAGTAAAATGTACTGTAGGCCAGTGATTTGTATACGTTTTGAGACTAGTAAAAAAAGCGCCGTGTTTTTCAGTTTCGGATTATCGCAGTGTTTTTCATATTCGGACTAGCGGAGTGTCGGACTGAAAAAGTGTTTTTCAGATTCGGACTAGCGGTGTGTCGGACTAGCGCATTGCATTTCACATTCGGACTAGCGGCGTGTCGGACGGGCAGAGTGTATTTTAAATTCGGACTAGCGGAGTGTCGGACTAAAAAAGTGTTTTTCAGATTCGGACTAGCGGCGTGTCGGACTAGCGGCGTGTCGGACTGAGCGGTGCACCCCTATAAATTCGCGAAATTAAATACTCGCGAAATTGATCTTTGAAAACACACACAGAAAGCTTAAAACAAGCTTATGTATAAACTTTATACATTATAAGCTTATTCTGTCTGCACAAACCTTCATATTTATATCCATTTACATCGCTCAGAATACTGCATGAAATTAATTTTTCATGATGCATGGAGGTAAAGTAATATTTTTATTTTATTGGTGCATATCCATTTTGTTAATTTTTCAGTCCTTCTGGACTTGTTTGGACGTTCTTTTTTTAAATATATTTTCAGCTGATATTTTTGTTATCAGAGGCCATCTTTAACCCCCTGAGTACTACTTGCCGATCTAACATTGCCTCTGATTAGTCAAATATGTGATATCTTCACTTTAATCACCAATCAGAATGGAGCTTTGCAAATAATTCACCCCATTTTTTGCGTGGTGAAATTATTCTAACAATGTTGGTGATTGGTCCAATCGATAATGGAAACTTTTTTTGGCCAATCGACAGGTAGTTCTCATGGGGTTAAGTTGTTTGTTTCTGAACTCCAGTAATGCAACAACATACGGCATTATGGTTATTATATTTTTTATTTTATTTTATTTATAATAGGTTAAATCCACGTGTCTGTTAAAAGCTATGCACGGTCTTCAATCTTTAGGAAGAGGAGAGGAAATTAGGCTATTTCACCCACAGTATTGTGGGTAATAGGGAAGGGGCATTGGGAATAAGGTAATCAAATATGGCCTCCCATGGCCCAACACGGAAGTGGTAAAATATCGCAAAACTATCATCAAAATAGACAGTCAAAATGACAAAATATATAAAAAATCAAGGTTTAATCTGAAATACTAGATATTCCTTGTACATTAGAAGCCAAGAAAAGGGAAATTTATCCAGTGTTTAGAGCGATGTAAACGGATAGAAATATGAAAGTTAGTGCAGAATTCTGTGGAGTTCAAAATTTGGCATACTTTTAGGTGTAAGCTTATAACGAAATTGTAAATTCGCGAAACTAAATACTCGCGAAAATGTCGATCATTGCCAATTCGCGAAATAAAGTACCCGCGAAATTAAAGTGTTTTACAGTAGATTATCCGGCTCCACAATTATCAATATCCATATATACATTTCAACTCATTATACAGGGTGACCTTCAAGTTATACAGGGTGGAATAAAAAAGATTCAGATAAAAAATGGGATACTTAATGCATTGCTTATTACCAACTTGCAGTAATAAACTGGAAGTAAACAGCATTCATTTTGTTAGAGGATAGGGGGAGCCTACTGACTTTGGAAGAAACCAGAATCACAGCTGTTTAGTAATCTCGGAATACAGGGTGTCCCAAAGTATGTTAGAATTTTTTACAATTCAACATATTTTGAACTGAAACATTTTGCCCCTAACCCATACAGAAAAAATAAGTCCATATTTAGATTCATCATTAAATTTCCCTTCAGAAAATCTATACTTCGACTATGATACGATAAGTAATTTTACAGTAACTTTTAGATTTTGAAGACATCCGCATTACTTACTACAGTGTTTAATATGAAAACGAGTAGTTTTGTATGGAAAAGTTTGTATTAATTCTAGACTAAACCAATCATAAATGATTAAAAACTATTAGTAGAATTGTTTAGCTCTAAGATCATGAGTCTTTTAGATGCTAAATAGAGTCAAAATCCAATTTACAGCCTTTACAGAAGCAGATTATGCACTAAAAATATCAATCCCATAGAGTTTGTGTGTACCACATCCCCCACCTCCGCCACCCTGCCCATTCTGAATTAATATCAATGTTTATATTATTCACTGAGCGTCTTAATGTGAATAAAGTCCGATTCACAGAACAAATACTACTCCGCGTAGGACATTCTGAAAGCTAGACAGAAATGCCGTACTGCGCAGGTCGGCAACCAATCACGGCGCGCCTTTGTCCTGATATCAGACGCTAACTAGTATTTTCCCAGAATTAAACAATGGTCAGCCTTAGCCTGCATGCATTACATCATGGGGTGTATGAGTTCTACTGTGGGTATTGACCAACCTTGTCTCCCTCTTGCACGTCACATATCTTCTCACCAGTTGCCGGATTTAGGGTGACGAATGTCTTGCCACTCACCGCGTTAACAAACTCATTGTTGATGAATATCTAATGGCCAAAAATATAGGACATAAAAGAATACAAAGACTGAATATTAATGATAATTTTCACGGATTTTTCAAGCGATTACAGATTTTTGTCTCCTAGTGTTACCTACTACATATGTTTTGTTAAGAATAAACAAACATCGAAATAACAATTCACATGTTCAAGCAGATACTTCTGTATTTCCTTTCCATTTGCTAAAAAACTCATATACCGTTACCGTTGAAGACCTGAGCACAAGAAGACCGTAAGTCCATATTTGGCATTTTTAGATATGATCCTTTTTAACTTTTTGAAAAAAAAAAGCCATAATATTGATACTTCTCAGGTACATGAGTATAGGCAAGAAGAATCATTTTGCATATCAACCAAGTAAATATCTGTAATATTGATCGATATTGATCGATTTATCATTTTTGGACTTAGGTCTTGTTGCGCTCGGATTGAAAACAAAACTCAAAACTGAATGCAGATGTTGGAAATATTTAACCATATTGGTAATCTATGTGCAAAGACGAGCAATTTGACACCTTGTTTGTTGAATTTGAAGGTTGTTTTAACATTTTTCCTCAGTTGATCTTTAACCGGATACATTATATATTTTCGTAATCGTTGTGATGAGACGAGTAATTTGACATGTCACTTGACGACATTGGACAATTTTTCGTTTTTGACCCTTCTTGACCCCTTACGTGACCCCTATGGGGAGGGGACAAAATGCCAAAAAAATTGCCAAAATGTTTGTCTTCATTCAATAACTTCAAAACCACCTGCAGCTCATTTTCGTCAAAAGTGGACTTACAGTCTTCTTGCGCTCAGTTCTTCATTTGCTGAAAAGCTCATATACCGTTAGCATATTTAGGGTTAATGCGATATTACTTTCAGAATATTCTTACCTGAGTGAATTTAACCTCTGGTGCAGGCATCCTTGAATGAAGCTTATAATCAGTATGGAGGAAATAGGCCTGTTGGACAAATTCCGGAGTAACTTGCTAACTATGTAGCTTTGACAAAGTCCCGAATGGAAATATAGCCGAGTCAGTTATGTTTGTTTACTTCGATTGATATTCCGCAGCTGTAGAGATATCGATAGTACAGATTTTAAGTCGAGAAAATCCTTAACACACAAAAAAAGGTTTTGATAACAAAAAATGGTTACAGCTATCATTTACTACAACAGAATTATTCAAAGAATATCATTCTTTGGCCTACGTGTTAAACAATCCGTGGGAAGGTCATTGACCTTGTTTTCTAGTCCAAACATTTCCGTTACAAAAGGATATCACCAACAAATATTTCCGTTCACGGGATAAGAAGCGTACCATGACTTAGTTTGAACAAGTTCAATGGCATAAAATTGGGCAACAAATAATTATAAACTTGAGTAATACTAAGGCCTACACGATACGGGTGAACGGGAGGTTCTTTAAAAAAATTTGTACATTTCAATTTTCACCCAAATTGGGTACTTTTTAGAGCACTTTTGCTTAAAATTGCCCAATTGCGCATTGGTCATAACTAAAAACCCTCCCATCGATATACAAACATCGTCGTGGCACATCCCTTTACACCTTCAACCACAAAGAATGCCTTAAACGGTAATAATAAGCCTCAAACATAAGCAATACCGGGTATAGATAAATCCCCCTCCCCATTTTTTGACAAGGGGGTGATCCATACAATCACTCCCCCGTGTTGTCAAAAAGAAATCTACGCCTGGCCTGAAACAATTAAATGTGAAAAAATACGTTTGCTTTTTAATAAATCGTTAGACACGCTTTATTAACAATACAGTGTCAATGGCAGGCAACAACCGTCACTGAATAGGCTAAATGCCATAGGCCTACTGTATATTTTCCTGATTATAACTTCTGATCAGTTAATTACTGTATGAAAGTATATTTTACGTTCAATATAGTGTATTTTCAGTAGCTGGACCACAACGTTAATACATAAAATGACAATTCTTGACTTAAGGGGGTACTACACCCCGGTGGTAAATGTGTGACTATTTTTGTATTTTTCTCAAAAACTAATAACAAACTGGTAACAAAAGTTATGTATAGTATTGGGGCACGGAATCCAGTTACTACACTGAAATTTCAGTGACTCAAGACAAGCGGTTCCGTATATATGATAGGAAATGAGGTGCATCCTAGCGGTACCTCATTTCTGATCATAAATAACAAACCGCTTGTCTTGGGTCACTGAAATCCCAGTGTAGTAATTGGATTCCTTGCCCCAATAATATACATAACTTTTGTTACCAGTGTGTTATTAGTTTTTGAGAAAAGTGCAAAAATAGTCACAAATTTATCGAAAGGTGTAGTATCCCCTTAAAGGAGGATTTCGTGATCCTAGCATCCTCTTTTTATGACATTTTTCAGTAGATATCCACGAAAAAGCTTATTCCCAAAATTTCAGTTGATTCCGATTTTGCGTTTGCGAGTTATGCATGATTATGTATTACACTGCTCCATAGACAATGTGTTGTAATTTCGTTCTGGTGCACCAGAACGAAATTCAAATTTAACGATATTTTGCTAAACGAATTAATCTGCAAGAAATATTTGGTACATAAACATTATGTAGCCAGAGGTATCCAGTGGTGTAAAAATCTCAACTTTTTTGGGAAAAGTGGGGGATGAGGCTGTGGATCACGAAATGCCCTTTAAGCTTACACACACATGACATGTGACATGCATGGTCATTCTTGGTGACATGCACGATTATGGAAGTAATACATGTTGTCATTTTGTGTGTAGACGTTGAGGTCTAGCTATTGAAATACACTATGTGGAACGTAAAAAATACTTACTACATCTTTTCTAGCTTATTTTTAGATACATACCTGCAAAAACTAGGATATATTTATTTAACAGGACTGTTTGTTCATGCATTTAATGACCGTTGTATGTGTAATTTTAGTCATTGTGGGTGGGTCAAGCTTATACAATTTTGTGTAAAAGAGTGCCAGAAATCAACACAAGAAACGGTAGAACCATTACACAAGCATGTGGTGTAAAATATCGAACCCCATTTATGTGTAAAAAAAGTTACACAATTGAGGTGTAAACTAGTACCATTGCTGATTTGAGTAAAGTTTGCCCCATTTAGTGGTTCAGGGCAATCATGGTCGTCACTGGTGTCAACTTTATCCAACTTGAGTAAAGTTGACAGTGCAGAACCCTACCTGAGCAAAGTTTACTCCATTGACGACCATGATTGTCCTGTACACCAGTGGTGTGTTCAATATTACAATGTTCAATATAATGTGTTGTATAAAATACATGCCTTCTTTTTTGAACATGTTCATGTGGAGAGAATGACACATGGACTTAGTATTATATGGGTAAGGGATATGGCTTATAAAGGATATGTTAAAGGGGCCTCCGCGCTGCTTGTCCCTGAGTCTCTTGCTACGCCCCTAAGCGCGACGAAAAGCCAGCTTCCCCGGTATATTAAAAAAGCCCCCCCCCCCCCCCACGATCAACTTCGGATTGGCGCCCTTGTTTACACCAATCATTGCTATACACAGTTTGCAGTCCGGACATTATTGCAGTCAGTATTTATTTTCCAACAGTTCTTAAGGAGGGCCCTGAAAAAAATTACCACAAATTTTCCTGGGAAAATTGAGTTTATATGCTTTCCTAAGGGGTTGACCCATAATTTTCATATCAAAAAGGGGGGCCTGAAATTTTTGATTTTTAATTTTTTTCATCAGCCCCCCCCCCCCCCAACAAGTCTTTGTATCTGATTGGATGTAAGGAACACTTACATCAAATCACATGACAAACACCAATCACATATTACTATTTTCCATTTGATCTCACTCAGCTCTTATGATGTTATACACGCAACCGTATAGTTAAACACAGTCTGCGTAGAGTCTAGACTAGACTCTGTGCTTGGAAATTTCTGTGTGCTAGGGTGTATCGAGATGGAAACTGCGCAGATACATATATAAGAGAATCGTTTTTGTAGTCAAACATTTTCATATGTTTGAGGGTCACGCATGGGTAGGGGTAGTCCTCAAAGTTGGGGGTGGTGGAGGGTTGGTGAAATCCTATAAAATTAAAGTAGGCCATTTTATAAATACTTTACATGATATAGGCTCCAAACTTGGTATGTAAGTTAGAAAAGTCATTTCCTTACTTATTTAGCCATTAAAAAAGGCTGAAAATTGCATTTTGTTAGCGATAAAACATTTTAGGCCTATTCTTTACACACACCGACATCGCTTGGTAAATAATTACATTGTATATAAAAATATAAAATATTTGCAGGACCTTCTTCACAAGTACAGTTGTAACCGTGGTGGGCTTAGGTCAATGCAAGATGTCACCCGTCTTGCAATCCCCAAAACAAAAAGATCTTATGGGGATAAATCTTTTTCTATTCAAGGACATAGGTTATGGAACAATTTGCCTACCAATTTGCGTGAGGCTCCTAATGTGCCATCTTTTTTCAAAATATTAGGTCTTCGTTATGTTTTTTTGGGTTTTTACCATTATGTATTTTCATAGATATTTACTCCCGTTGTGTACAGATAATATTATGTATTTTATAATGATATATGTCCCTAATTGGGTTCAAGTGTATTTTTAACTATTCTAATTGTGCTTCTGATTGATGCGCATATCTGTTTTAATCAAATTTTTTTGATGTAATTAGGAATATATTTTACCACCTGTTTGTAGATATTCACTCCCGTTGTGTACAGATAATATTATGTATTTTATAATGATATATGTCCCTAATTGGGTTCAAGTGTATGCTTCAGATTGCTGCGCATATCTGTTTTAATCAAATTTGTTTGAAGTAATTAGGAATATATTTTACCACGTTGTGATATATTGCCATGCTGTGTATTTTTGGTATTGATACTGTGTATTTTTAATTATTCTAATTGTGCTTCAGATTGCTGCGCATATATGTTTTAATCAAATGTTTTGAAGTAATTAGGAGTATATTTTACCACATTGTGATATATTGTTGTACTTAATGCCATGCTGTGTATTTTTGATGTATTTTTTTATTTTCTTTGTACAGCGCATTGGTCCATGGGAAATGCGCTTTATAAGTTCTTTGAAATAATAATAATAATAAAATAATAATGCTCACTGACATCTACAGAGGTCAGTCACCACGCTAATGTCAATAGCCTTAGTGGGATGTCCCTCGGCCCATTATGCGTCTCAAAACTATTAAACAGGTCGGAACAAAATGGCCATGCGTGGCTGTGGATTCAACCTACCATGGCGATTTCTGCCATAAAGATATCGGCCGATGACACTGTGTTACATGCACTTCCGAATATCTCTCAATTTTCATGGGCATGCTAACAATATGACGTCATAGTGACGTCATACGGCCACTTTTATTAAAATCATTATTGACAGTTTATTTCCATTTTTGCAGTAAATTATCGAAATCATTTAGTGAGTTTTATAAACCAGAGGAACTGCTTGACATAATAACTAAATCATCAGCATGCAGCATACATCAAACAATTAAATCAAACAAAAGCTGCTGGATCACAGTTTACATCAAATATTAAAGGAAGATCACTAAAAAGTTGCTTAAAAATAGAGGACTGAGAACACAACCTTGTTTAACACCTACTAAAGTATGAAAATAATCAGTTGACTTGTTATTACATTTAACAGAAGAATACATATCCTGAATTAGCTTTATGAAATTAACCGTTACACCAATATGTCCCGGCAATATTTATTAATTTACGCCTAATTCAAATGCCGAGGTAAATTCTACAAAACATACAACTAATATCCAATGTTTTTTATACATTAGAGAGGTAAGCTTATAGTGAGGTAAATTCAGTGGTAAACTAATCAGAGAGTACCCGAAGAGAGGGAGTGATCTCACCAATTATAGCGCTTTGACTTGTGTGAGCAAATGATATAAATGAGAAACAAACTCCTGTATAACTACCAAAATGTGCATGATCATAAACAAAGAGAACCTTTGTTAATGGTCAAACACTTATATAATAAACAAAAGAACAAAAATAACCAAGCAAAAAGGAAGAAAACAAGTCCTTTGTGTCTGCTCTTTTACCTGCTTACCTTAGTAGTACCCCGGGGATAGTACCTCGTAAACGATGGAATATCACTAAATTGCTTTTCACCTCACACTCGGTATAACGGCACTGACAAGCAGGAAGTGACTATGCACAATCCGCTAAAAGGACGCTACCAATATTCATCATGCATGCATACGTGATGCATACGTTTGCATTAAAATGCAACAGTGATACGGCATATGTGTATACAGGTTGTCCCAGAAAAAATTACCGAGTGAATAAGAATGGACGTAAGTCGAGAACTAGAAATTAAAATCAAAAAATTTAAAATGTAGCGAATAGCCTTTTTTTATTGTACATCACATACGAAAATTTTATTTGGTTCGGTTGAATGGTTGCGAAGAAATTAACAATTATATAATGCGCGCATCAATGCAGTTCATTCCAAGTTTGATCAACAGGCGCTTTTTTCATGCTCGCTCACGGCTTCCTAAAGTTTGTGTATCTCATTAAATTTAGTACACATTATTTATTTTATAATCCGACGGTGTTATGTTATTCATACTTTCACTGAAGATGAATATCAGTTTGTCCGAGAAAACTTTGATTTCTTTAATTCGAAGCTTTCCGACTTTAATTCTTTAGGTTGTGCAAATATGTTATATTTGAACTTTCCGATCCAAAGAACATTTGCGCCAAGAATGACAATGAACAAGTGCTCTCAGCTTTACGTGTGATTTGTGATACCATGCAACATTAATATTGAAGTTTTAAAAGATTTAAACTTTGCATTACAATGTCTTGGAAATATTCCAAAAACATTAATGTGTGTGAGAATTTTTTAAAGCCAGATGGAATTCTTTATTCAATAATTCTTTATGCAACATTTATAATCAACATTAACAAAAAAAGATATTTACAAGTACCGAGCATCATCTTACATGTACGCTTTCATTTTCAATATCGTGGAGGTTTTCAAATTTGAACAAAACCTATTTAAATGTTTTGCAAGAAACAGATTATTTAAAAAGAACGCAAAGGAATTCACAGTACAAAATATGAAGCCCATTGACAGTGATCCACTACAGTGCGCATTGTGCTGAATGATCTTTCTTTCAAACTTGGAATGAAGTGAATTGACGCATGCGTTATGTAATCGCTCATTTCTTCACAATCAATCAACCGATTCCAGTAAAATTAGCATATAAGATGCAGAATAAGATGGGCTACACGCTGATTTTTAGATTTTTGAATTTTAATGTCTAATTCTCGACTTACGTCCAAATTTATTCGCCCGGTAATTTTTTTTGGGACACCCTGTATACATGTATACTATTTTTCCGCCATGGGCGGGTTAATTCTGAATTGACACTTAATTTAGGTGTATTTTGTCTTGGGTCTAATCTCTACCATGGAAAGTTTGCTATATCTTTATAAACATAAAGAGTGCCCCCCTGACAAAAAATGAAAGAAAAAAGTGCCCCTCTGACAAAAAATAAAAGGGAAAATCAGGAGGGCAAAAGAAAAGAAAAGGGGCAAGGGGCCCTTTTCTACCGAAATTCAGCACGAAAATACACAATTTTTCCGCGATACGCGCGTATATTGCAAAGACTTATCCAGCACATTTCATATCTTCCTGATAATGGGCGAAAATAGTGTAAAATACCAATTTTTTGCGCGCTACGCGCGCACATCGTCCCAATAAAGCATTTTGTCTCTATGTATTGTATGATGCAACTGTGAATTTTTTCGTCTGTGCCCCAACAATTTAATTTTGCCCCCCTGACCATAAAAGCTGGCTACGCCCCTGCTGCTACGATGTACGAGTATGCATTATACCAAGTTGGCAGTAGGAAA